>NW_009728928.1:0-44422 GCF_000703405.1 Apaloderma vittatum | reverse complement strand
CCTACACTGGAATTTGATTGTCAGTGTACAAAGTACAGTGTGATTCTTTGTCTTCTTTAAATAATCTTGTTTCAAAGGGAAATTAGGTGCTAGCCAAACAGCTTCAATGTCTTTTCTGCCTTGCAGCCTTCATACCTGTCTGTGTTCAGACAATGTTTTCAGCAGCAGAGATTACTCATTGCCAAAGGCAGTAAATCCCCTGTTCAGTACCTTCATGCTTGTATAACTTAAGGGATATGAGAATTTCCAGACTAACATACCGATTTCAAAAAGCATCTTCTGTGCTTTTAAACTTTTCTAAATGCCATGAGTATGCAAAATAAACAATTAAAAGATTATAGTATATATTTTTACTTCATATACTTTTACAAGATGTTAAATTAATGCTATCAAATGGCCACACCTAGAACAAAATAAAAGAACAAAATAAAAGCTATTTTCCACTTCAGTTTGGTATGTTAACTTATTTTATTTGTCTGTGTACTAACCGTTGTGAGAAAGGTATGTAGCTGTGGGAGGCGTGGTCCTGAGCTAAGTGCTTGCCTCTTTCAGAGCCCGTCAAGGACTTGTACTGAGATAATTTGCAAGACAGCAAAGAATAAGTGATTGGTGAAAGTGACAGATACACTGGATTCAGGGTTGCCATTGATAAATTCACTCCCTCCAATAGTGGTAATATGTAACAATAATGCTAGCAAAATACTGCTCCCAGTATTTCTCACCAAAAGGTGAAATCACAGTTCTTAGTAAGAAGCTGCTCCTGTCTTGGGTGAAGGAGAAGCAGCACAGCCCACCAAGTGCCTCTTCTGGGTTTTTTCTCCCCACAGCGACACACTCCCTCTGTATTCCTTATATTCTAACCTTATTTGCCTCCCCTCTTCGGGGTGACATTTAGCATGGTTCGATGGAAACTCGGAGACTATAGTCTTATGTGTTTAGCATGTACTTCTCTAGGCTCATTAGCATCACCAGGGATGTCAACTTTAACACGTATATTAGAAATAATGAAGCAAAAGATTTCACTTCAGGCACTATGGCCTTTAGAATTCTGTTTCAAAGCAACTTAGCTACCTTCAGGTTGATGTTGACGTTCTTCATCTCTGTCCTTAGCCAAATCAGGGCTGTCCTGGGACCACAAGATCCCCTCCTTTGTCTGATTCTCACTGTGCAGGCCTTGTGGATCTCCATCTCCAGTGTCTGCACCACAGATAAGTGGACACCTGCATTCTGCATTCTTAATTCCTCAGGTTAAAATATCACAGCAATCATTCGATAGGGCTTTTGATAAGGAAGCCATAAGGATCTATGGTCCTCAAATTACTTGCCAAGTTGGACAGCAGTTGACCAGGATTTTAAAAGATTTTATTTTTGTTACTAGAATCAGAAGTCTTTACTGATACCTTGTCACTTCAAACTGATCACCAGGACAGTAAGCAGCTTTCCAGTTACCCTCTGAAAACGTGCTCTCTCACAGTTTCTCAAAGGTATGAGCTCCACTCATCAAATGCTATGTATTTTAAATTAGCAGTAATGAACTTCCTGGTGAATAGTTAACCCTGTTAAATGAGATAATTTTAAAGGAGAATGTATTCTTATAGATTTCTTTTATCAAAATGAATCTTGTCTCATATGGGGTGAACTCTCAGTGTCTATAGGCTATACTATTTATCCAATAACTCAGAGGCATGGTTATTATGACTAGTTAATATATGTAGTGTTCATATGCGTATTTACTGTATATAACTGATATAACAACCCCGAGGATATTTTTGTCTATAATCACACACACACAGAAATGGCCCTACAATTTGTGGTGACCTTGGAAATATTCCATATGTTAACGTGGCATTAGTTCTCTCTCAGAGTAAGAGTTTTGTATTTAGTCCATCATGAACTGTGGCTAAACAGTCAGTCTTTTAGCAGATCTCAGAGTCTTTATTTTTAAATATTAAGTACCGCTTCATTTTAAAAAATACGTTTTCTTACTCTATACCATTCCTACAGACATCTTCCCTTTGGTAAACCCAGCTTCTTAAGTTAATTGAATTAAAAATCTCTCCATTTCGGGGTATTAAACATCTCCAAATGAAATATTGAGATACCACCAAAACAGGCTGAACAGTCAGTTTACATATATAATTAGGAATTAGATGTTAGCCTGATCTGCTGCAGCCACACTGCTTTGTTGAACAGATGATTTTATAGTTTTTTTTGTTTTCAGTTACATTTCTCAAAGTAAAGTCGAATTTTCTTCTTTGTTTAATTAAATAATGAAGATTACCTGAGCATTGCATGTTGAGTAGTTAAAGAATAAGCTTAAATTTATGGCCACAATTCTTATTATTTTGTAATGTTAGCCACAAATTTCTGTTCAGAGACAAATAGTGGCTTTTATGGGTAAAGCAGAATCTGCTCCCAGGAAAAGGAGGTCTAAATTCTAGTCAGGTTATCACAAGAAAAATTTCACCAGTCCTTAGTCTCCAGTGAAGTAACTTGCAATACAGAAAACCTTAGTTTTGTTTAAATCAGTGACTTGATTCCTGTTGACATGAAGAAGATGACACTTCATTATTAGCTATTATAAATTGTGATTTTTTTTTTAATCATTGTTTGAACAATTGCACTCTTTATCCTAGATTCCTTGCAGTCAATTACTAACGCTTCATGACAGTATTTTCTTCTTCAAAGGTTTATTGCTTTAGAAAATATATGTCTTTTGCAACACACCTTATGTAAAAGATCTCTGGAAATTATTCTGAGGACTTTCTTCTACTCTGCCAATCCCTTGGCTCTGTGTTTGTAACAAAGTATTATCTAAAAATAAGAAGAGTATTTTTTGGTTGGTTGTATGCATATTTTTAAGAGGTTGTTATGTTTTATGGTTTGTTTGGGTTTTTTTCTCTCTTGTCTCTGCATAGAAATGTTTCCATCCATAAACTTTGTTTTATAGGGTTACTAAAATATTAGGAGTTATGCACATGTAAGTCCTAATGCACAACTATAACACACATAATCTCTTTGAAGAAAAGAAATCATACTACTTCAAGAGCTGTTTTATCCATAAGGTTTGTTTCTCCTTCCGATTGAAAACAACTTTTACAAATTTATCATTTTGCCTAATTAAAAAGTTAATGAACTTCAATATGAGGCTTAGAGAATCTGGAGAAAAGATCCTACTGGAAGAATCAAATCAAAACAAAACAAAACAAAACAAAAACAAAGTTATGTTCTGTGTGTTTCATATGGAGATTTTAGAATCTGTTATTTCTCTCTCTGACATCCATAAACTTTGCTCATGGGTTACTGACATTCTGTGTCATTACTAACTCACAGAAATATAATATCTAAAATGTATAAAATAATATAGTAAATATATGGTTATATAGCAATATAATAAATATGTAATATTCATAATATGTAATTATATTATGTAAATAAATATTTATTATATGTAATTATATATATTAATAAATATGCAATACAATTTAATATAGTATAACATGACATAACATAACTTAACAAACATAATAAAATCCACCAAAGCCTGCCAGATTAAATCAGTTATCTACTTGCCATAGTCAGTTAAAAGTGAAATTAAATAGTATATGGATATTAATAAAGTGTAACAAGACAAATTATCTCTTAATGATTCATGGAACTCTGATGAACATAAATTTCCTTTTCTCCCCCCATTGGTGATCACATAAAAGAAATTTTATCTCACAAATTTAAATTAATATTGATCAAATGTCTGATAAATTATTATAACATTTTTTATTAGAGCTAGTTCATTTGGTAAATATTTGAGCAATAATATACATTAAAAAGATACTCATAAAATATATTTGCTGTAAATATTTTCAGTGCTTATTTAAAGGTCATGATTGTTCAGATCATGAAATAAAAATTACTATTTCTCTCATCCTAAAATATTACTTAGGCCATTGAAAAAATTACATTTTAAAAAAATATCTATATATTTTATATTTTATCTTTTTCAGTGCTGTTCCACAGTACAGTTGAAAAGATCTGAATGTTCATTGCTCCTAAGAATGGCAATCTCTCCCACGTGTTCGCCCATTTTTTTAATGAAAACTATGGAACTCATCGACACAGGTTAACTCACTAATCAGAAAACACCTTCCTAGCCAGATCGGTACCTATTTTTTGTGCCAGCAACCTGATCTGATCCATACAAATGGAGGTTCAAAGATGCTCCAGAGCTAGTGATGTTGAGAAGTTCCTTTTGATAGCAGTAGTTAATGCACTGATATTAAAATCTTTACCCTAACTAAAATCTTCCTGGAGAGTTTCCTTCAAAGCACAACACAAGAGAATGGATTCAAATCAGCAGTCTATATGTAAGGGGGTTTTTTTGATACGTCACTTTGTTTACTTTCATACCAAAAAAGAGGTTTTTTTTTTGTTTTTTTTTTAAATAAAGCTGTGTAGATGCTTCTGTAGAATTCAGGGAAAATAATTATTTTAAGGCTCAAATGAAAAATTGGTCTTTGCCCAGTAAGTTTAGTCTCTTTTTGTCTTTTAGAGTCAGAATACTCTTCCTATTTTCATGTTTGTATCCTCACAACTCAAGAAAATGTTTATGTCTGTTGGTAACTGAGAGAAACTGGTTTTAACACCTTTTCCCATTAAAAGTGTGTCCTAAAGAGATGTATGTCCTTCATTAGCCAATATATTTAAATTCTCAAAAATAAAGATATCTGAAACCTAACAAAAATATGCATTCAGACAAAACACATACTTTGTTTTCTAGTGGATATTTAGCATTGGTTTACCTATAATGTTTGGTATTAAAACTGTAACTAGATTGTTCTCACATAAATAACAATAGATATTGTTTAACATTGGCATTGTCTCTACTACTTAAAAAACAAACAAAAACCCCTAACAAACCCAAACAAACAAAAAACAACAAAACACTATTCCACTCAATAAATTCAGTGTTTTCGAACATTTGTGTGCATGAATCTCTAAACTGAGCAATTCTGAACACTGTTCACAGAAATACAGTGATTGTCTTAATCTCTTGAAATCTGCTAGTAAACTCTATCTCACCAGAGCAAGATATATATGCTAAAATCTATATTACGCTGCTTCTTTAGGAAATTTTACCCAGCTGCTCAGTTCTACTTTTAACAGAGAATCAGGGAACAACTTTCTGAAGAGAATGGCTAAACTAAGGTAGAATTCATGTGACATTGATAAGAGGTGATGGGACTTGTTTTCATCATAGAAATCATTGGGGAAAAAAGTATGAGACTGGAAAATAGAATACAATATATCTTTCATATTGAAGCTCACATCCTTTATTTATGAAATGTAAATCAAAAGATGACCAATAAGTCATCTTTCTGTGTACAACTTGCATATAATTTAACACTAGAAAAATACATAGAAGAACAACTAAAAAAATAAAAAATCAAGAGGAAATGTGAAAAACAACTGACAATTCTTTAACCAAATCCTTCAATTTCATCAGCTCTCCTTGAGAACCACAATCTTTTCAGTATGACCCAGGTTCTTCAGCTTATAACTGTATAATTCTGCTGAATTTTATTCTTCTATACTCACTGCCAGTGATATAATCATATAAAAGATTCCTCAAGAACATCAGCTTTCAAGGGAGGTAGCAGAAAACCTCCTGTTAATAAACTAATCTTACTTCCTGCAGAGTGAAAAATCATTACAGCAGCTGAACGATGATGATATGTTGGTCTTTTGGATATGATGCTGACTCAAATACTGAAGAAGACACTGTAATATTTTGGAATATGCAGAAGATACTCAGACTAACTCAGTTTTGTGTAGTATGTTTTGATTACTGTCACAAACTGAGATAATTCTTCAGTCATTCTTCTAAGCTATTCAAAACAAGTTAAAGCACACAAAGTAAGCCTAGGAAAGCTGATTTCTGTGTTACTTTTAGTACCAGAAGCTGCAGAAGAAAAGGTTTTGATGAATTTCATTAACTGTTTTACTCTTCTTCACTGTTAGGACCAGTTAAGTTAAACTGGGATACAGCTGCTATGGTCTAAATGTTGTATTTTTTTCTCAAGAGAGATGAGTGGGAGTGTTCTCACTATTTAACCATCACTTTACCGTGCTTCTCCCTCGTAAGGCCTCAAAATTATGGCAGGGCTTGATATATGTGAAAAAAATTACTGCTGTTGTTTTTCAAAATGACATAAAAATGTTTCCCACATTGTGCACAGGTTTGTTGTTGTTGGTTTTTTTTTTAAATAAAGCACAATTAAACAGACAGTATTTTACAGTTTTTCAACTTGAGGAACCTTTAGTTCAAATAGAATAGAATAAAGAGTTCAGTTGGAGGGGTTATTAATTATTAATTATCACCTAGTCCAACTGCCTGAGAAATTCAGGGCTGACCAAAAGTTAAAGCATGTTATTGCCTGATCTAGTTGAGAGGCATCCCTGCCCATGACAGGGAGGTTGGATTAAATGATCTCTAAGGTCCCTTCCAGCCTAGGCCATTCTATGATTCTATGGTTCTATGATCAAGAACATTGTCCAAAAGCCTCTTAAGAACTGACAGTCTTGGGGCATCAGGGACCTCTCAAGGAAGTCTGTTCCAGTGCTTGACCACTATCTCAATAAAGAAATGTTTCCTGTTGTCACATCTGAGCCTCAGCTTTGAACAATTTCCCCAAGTCCTGTCACTGGATAACAGAGAGAAAAGTTCAGTACCTCCCTCTCCAATTCTTGTTCTCAGGAAGAACCATAGAATCGTAGAATCATAGAATAATAGAATCATAGAATGTTAGGGGTTGGAAGGGACCTCTAGAGATCATCTAGTCCAACCCCCCTGCCAGAGCAGGATCCCCTAGTGCAGGCACACAGGAACACATCCAGGTGGGTTTTGAAAGTCTCCAGAGAAGGAGACTCCACAACCTCTCTGGGCAGCCTGTGCCAGTGCTCCGTCACTCTCACAGTAATGTTGTTTCTCCTCAAGTTGAGATGGAACATTATATGTTTTAAATCATACAGAACTTATACACGTCACTAATCTAATTGCAGGAAAGGGTTATTGACCAAATCAAGGTATGTCTGGCACTGGTCAAGAGATTAATCAAGAGAATGTGAGACTGATGGAATTAGGTTGGACCAAAAGCACATACGCAGTGTCTTTTCCCTAGCAGTGGGAACCCAATCCTTTAGAAGTGTGCACTGGGGAAAGAATGGAGCAAGCATATATGACATTTTCTTAATGATTTTTCTAACTCTAATTATTTTCTTTTCCATTTCAGAAAATATCTTGAATCAGATGTGCTCTGCCTATTTAGTAATACTTAATAAACTTTTCTTTCGCGTAACCAGCCCAGTATAATCAGCCCAGTATAACCAGCCCAGTATAATCAGCCCTTGGACCTATTTACATTTTTACAGTCCATGGCATTCTTTGACAAAGAGTTTCATTAATATATCACCTACTGAATGGGGGAGAAACGACCTTCAATTCCGAACTTACCTCTCATTAGCTTTATCTGAAAGTAGAGAGGAAAGAAATGTGAATGACTTATCCTTGTTAAACTCTCTGACATTCATGATTTTGTAGATGTTTGTCATATCCCACCACATCATTTTTTCCATTAAGGGTTCATGTTCAGTTCCATCTTGTTAAATGTTAACTTATATGGAAAGGTTTACACACTTCTGATCAGATGCTTTACCCTTTCTTGAACTTTTTCTGATTCTATTATATCCTTTTGAGGAGCAGGGACTAGAATTGTACAGAGTATTCAAAATGTAAGAAAACCATGAACTTACACAATGACAAAATGACTTTTCCTGTTCCATCCTCTATTTCTTTATCACTTTCTGACACTTGATTTCTTTTTTTTTTTTCAGTCACAGAGCATTAGAACCGTCTGTCATATAACCAAGATCTTCTCCTGAGAAATATGGTCAGCTCAGTGCCCTTCATTGTTTTCCCTGTGTGGATCATTTTACATTTATCAACATTACATTTCATCTACCATTTTATTATATAGTCATTCATATCCTCAAAGTTTTCATACTCGAACCCTGTCCTCAATGCACTGAATAACTTCAAACTGTTGAAGATTTTTGCCACTTGACTCTTGATCTATTTTCTCAGGTTATTTGCAAATGAATGTAAAAAACCTACTGCGAACACATATCAATATTAAATTCACTCCTCTGCAAGAGAAAGATGCTTACTTTTACTTCCTCTTCCCAATTATTTATTTAGTTCTATATTCAGATGTAATGAGTGACAAGACACCAGAAACTGCTCCCACATCAGAAAGAGGCAGTTCCAGACAGCTCCAAGACAGATCCACCTCTGGCCAAAGCTGAGCCCATCAGTTCAGAGCACCTCTGCGACAGTCTGTTTAAAAATAAGTAAAAAATGCTGTGTAGCAACTGGGAAAGAGATGACTATGGCAGAGAAGAAATTCTGCAGACATCAAGCTCAGTGAAAAAGTGAGGAGACATTGTAGGAATCTTTTTTTTCAGCTTCATTTCATTGTGTTTATAATCCAAAGCTGTGGTATGTCTAATTTAAGTTTTTATGAAAACTGGAGGGAAAGATAAAATGTTGAGAGCTATTTATGGTAGTACAGTAAAATTAGGCTTTGCTGCATTTCCTACATATAAGCCAGCTGTGTGCCCTGACAGCCAGGAGGGCTGCCTTCCTGGAGTGCATCGAACACAACGTAACCAGCCCGTCAAGAGAGGTGATTTTCCAACAATATTCAGCATTGGTGCTGCCTCACCTGGAGAACTGTGTGCAGTTCTGGGCCCCACTATTTAAGAGGGATGTGAAGGTCCCCGAAGGCGTCCTGATGAGGGCAACAAAGTTGATGAAAGGGCTGAAGAAAAGTCCTATGAAGAGCAACAAAGGAATCTGGATTGGTCTAGTTAGAAACAAAAGACACTGAGGGGAAACCTCATTGTTCTTTACAGCTTCCTGAGGAGAGGAAGTGTAAAGGAAGGTGCTGAGCTCTCCTCCCTGCTCTGCAGTGATAGGATGCATAGGAATGGTTCAAAGCTGCAACAGTTGGACAAGTTTTAGACTGGGCAGTGGGAAGCATTTCTTCACCAAGAGGGTGATTAGACACTGGGAGAGTCTTCATAGAGTGCTAGTTGATGCCCCAAGTCTGCAAAAATTTAAGAGGCATTTGGACAACGCCTTTAACAACATGCTTTAATTTTTCATTCACTCTGAACTGGTCAGTCAATTGGACTAGATGGCCATTGTAGATTCTTTCCAACTGAAATATTCTCTTCTTCTCTTCTCTTCTCTTCTCTTCTCTTCTCTTCTCTTCTCTTCTCTTCTCTTCTCTTCTCTTCTCCTTTCTTTTCCTCTTTTCTCTTCTCTTCTCTTCTCTTCTCTTCTCTTCTCTTCTCTTCTCTTCTCTTCTCTTCTCTTCTCTTCTCTTCTCTTCTCTTCTCTTCTCTTCTCTTCTCTTTCCTCTTCTCTAGCTCATACTTTCTAGCAATAGGTGTCCTGTACTATCCATTCCATTTCTATTTCATCTCTTCCATCACAAGCTAGCAAACGAAAATGAAAGAGAAGCACAAAAGATGAGAAGACATTAAATGGCAATGCATCTTTAATGAAGTCTTCTTGATATAATAATTTAATAATATGATGAAAAAAATTGATGAGTCATGTGATTCTTCTCACATCTAAAACACTTTCAGTATATGAATTTACTAGTTTAGTTTCTATAGAAAAGATGCCTCTGGAAATTATACAACAAGAAGAAGTCTTTGTTCCTGATCATTCTCATTAATTTAACAATTGAATTTATCAAGGGCAAGCATAGAGTCAACAAGGGTGAGTGTAGAGTTTTCCACCTGGGAAAGAATAACTCCATGTGCGGTATAGGTTGGGGACTGACATGTTAGAGAGCAGTGTAGGAGAAAGGGACCTGGGGCTTCTGGTGAACAGCAGGATGACCATGAGCAGGCAATGTGCCCTCTAGACCAAGAAGGTCAATGGCATCCTGGGGTGGATTAGAAGGGGAATAGCTAGTAGGTTGACAGAGGTCCTCCTGCCCCTCTACTCTACCCTGGTGAGGCCACATCTGGAGTCTTGTGTCCGGTTCTGGGCCCCTCAGCTCAAGAGGGACAGGTAACTGCTTGAGAGAGTCCAGTGCAGAGCCACAAAGATGATGGAGGGAGTGGAACATCTCCCTGATGAGGAAAGGCTGAAGGAGCTGGGTCTCTTTAGCCTGAAGAAGGGGGGACTGAGGAGTGACCTCATTATTTTTGATGAATATGTAAAGGGTGAGTGTCAGGAGGATGGAGATGGGCTCTTCTCAGTAATGTCCAATGACAGGACAAGAGGCAATGGAAACAAGCTGGAACATAGGAGATTTCCCAAAAACTTTTTCCCTGTGAGAGTGACAGAGCACTGACACAGGCTGCCCAGGGAGGTTGTGGAGTCTTCTGCTCTGGAGACATTTAAAACCCGTCTGGACATGACGTGTATGTGACCTACTGTAGGTGATCCTGCTCTGGCAGGGGGACAGGAGTAGATGATCTTTTGAGGCCCCTTCCAACCCCTGACTTTCTGTGATTCTTTAATTCCAGTGTGGGGCACTTGAAGAAAAGGTTGTCTCAAGACTGCAAAGATGCATAATTTGAAATTACAAGGCTCATCACCACAAATTGCTGTCTTAGTGATTAACTAAACTTCTGCAACCTTTGCAGCAACTGACACTTGTGAGACCTTGAAGGCAGCCTGGACTGTAGGTATTTTTCAACCTTTTGCAATAAAATATGAAACCTCCAAGGACTGAGTCTCAGACTCCCAAAATTATATAAACAATGATGACAGACACATGCTTGTGCAGTGGGATTGTCAGTGGGTCACACTGAGGAAGACAACTTGAAGAGAAAACCTCAGCAAGAGTGACCCCTTGGGACCTCCGAAATAGTGGACCACGTGCACAGTACAGGTGACGGTGAGGAGAAGTTTATGCAAAGATATTCCATGAAAATGTAAAATAGTTCTGTAAAAAGGTGGAGAAAAGGCGGCCAGAGTGGAAACAAAAGAACTGTAACCAGCACCTAGTCAGAAATTTCTCCCACCGATGACGTCGGACCTGTGGGACGCTGCCAGACTCTGTGGTGATATCTGCTTGCTTCCTCTTTTTCCCTCTTTCTCTTTTTCCCTCTCTCTTTCTCTGCACATTTGGAGAATAAAGGCTCAAAGGTAAACACAATATTGACCTCATTTGTGACTTAATTTCACCTCTGAGATCATTGCAGCTTGATCAAGTACAATTCAGGAAGAGACACAGTGGGATATGATCTGCTTTGGTTGTATAAAAACATGATTAATTTCACAGTGGAGCAAAATAAAAAGGTAAGCCATCTAGATAAAGCTTACATTTAGTTTGTTTGACCACAGGGAATAGATGGTATAGATTCATCAACTGTATGAAATTTCCCCCAGGCTAAGTACAGTGAAGGTTCTGAAATTCTGCAGTCATTTAAACGGGGGCATAAATACGTTGATCATTTGCTTGTTTTCTCTGCTCTTCACTGCCGGAGACGTGTCAGTCAATGACAGTTCTGTCATTAGCAGCTTCAAACACTGACAGCTCTGGTTATTTCTGTCTTTTCTGGAGCCAATCACCTCCAGAAGATTAGGACATTCATAGGAGACTGGATATTACAGTTGTCCTAGTATTAGCTCAATTTTCATGAAGTTAACAGCTTAAGGTAGCTTTTCTTTACATCCAAGAAGAAGAAACTAGCATTCCAGATTTCCATATCTTAGAAATGCTCTGGTATCACTGAGCTGCACTAAGTCTACTCTTATTTACTCTGCTTTCAACCTTTGCATTCTTTTTGTTCATCTTCAATAAAATAAATGGAATGTGTTCCAGCGTTTTGCTTTCTTCTTCAGAAAATCTTAAACCTCTACTTGTTGGGCTTCCCTGGCCAATACAGTAACACAGCTAGTAAACCTGTATTAGTGACCTAACTAAGTTTGTGGCCTGTTTCATACACAGAAAATATCATCAGGAGCTTTGAAAAGGTTTTTCAAGAAGCTTGCAAAACCAGTAGACGTTTTCATCCTTGAACACTCTCAGACAGAAACGAGATAGCAATTCAAAACAGTGTGTATTCTCCTGTTATCCATGTTAGGGGGCACATTCCAAAACCTTCTGCTATCTTTTGTAGTTTCTAACCTCTGGTAACCTAAAACATGCCAAGCTGGAAAGCATTTTTTTGCTTGCTTTGTCATCTATTATTACCAAGCAACAGAGGATCAGGCTCATTTTTGCTTACATGTACTGCTCATTAGTCATAATTGTCTTGGATTGTAGAGTATAAAATTTTTCTGCCTATCTAGTTATATTATTCCCCTAGACACATGTCATGCCATTATTAGATTTATTCCCCAAAGCAATTTCTGTAGTAAATAATACATCTGGGAATGATGTTTTGTAGAAAATGAATCAGTACTTCTGGCAATGAAATGACTGAGAGTCTTCTGCCAGTTTTATTGCACATTGATGAAGCAGTGAGATATCATCCCATGTGGTGGACAGCAAAAATGACTTCTGTGATCAAAACATATCTGTGGCTGTGAACTTCTTCCCATTTTCCCAAATTAATTTAATATACTAAGCCAAAGAAAGTAGGCCATTTTTGATTACTAAGCCTCTGATACCTAGTTGATCTGAGAATTTTACTAGTTATAGCTGCTGGGGGCTAGTGTATCCTGCAGTGTCTATCAAAGCACCCACATGGCTGCTGTGAATTATTCTGGTCAGTAATGGAGCACACTGAAATATTTCACCAAACAGACATGGCTGGAATGAAGCAGTACTTGGGCAATATGTCCTCCTCAATGGAAAGTACTGAATTGCCAGGTGATTTTTCCATTAAACTAATTTCTCGTAGTCTGAGACCACTGGTTTTAGAAAAAGGCAGCTAGGATTTGGGGTTTTCTTAGTAAATGGAGAAGCTATTACGTAAGAAGGCGTATTGTCCTACTAGTTAATTACATACACTTCCAAAATTGCATGTCTTGTTTCATAATCTGAATGAACTTCCTTTACCCTACAGACTGAAAATTGTCATGTCTTCTAGGGGTAAATCAACCAGTCTTCTACTATTGGAAATCCGTCTTTCTGTGTGTCTTGACTGTGATCAAGCCTTAGCCTTCTCTTGGATAGAAGAAATATTTAGTCCTTCCAGTCTATCTGTATAAAGTAGATTTTACACTGCTTTAGATATTGACATACATATTATAGACATCAAGTTACAAACATGGTCTTTAGGTACAGTTATGAACTTCCATTCTAGTACATTTTTTTCTGACACCAGAAGTATGATTAAGCATAAGTCTATGTATTGGGTTTTCATGGCAGGATTTTGGTAATGTGAGTGCTGCAGGGGTGGCTTCTGTGAGAAGAAAGCCATATCAGACAGAATCAATTCCAGACAACTCCAAGACTTATCTGTTACTGATCAAGGCTGAGCCAATTAGATTGTGGTAGAGTCTATTTAAAAAAGGAAAAAAACAAAAAAACAGCTCTGAAGGCACCAAGTTCAGTCAAGAAGGAGAAGGAGGAGGTGCTCCAGGTACCAAAGCAGACATTCCCCTGCAGCCCATGATGAAGACCATGATAAGGCAGGCTATGAAAGCCCACAGTGGAGCAGATGTCCATCTGCAGTTTGTGGAGAACCATAAACTTTAGAAGGCAGGTGCCCAAAGGAAGCTGTGACCCCATGGTAAGCTTGAGCTGGAGCAGGTTCTAGGTGGAACTTGTGACCCCATGGAGAGAGGAGCCCGTGTTAGAGCAGCCTATTCTTGAAGCATGACACCCCATGGAAAGGACCCTTGCTGGAGCAGCTCATAGAGAACTGTAACCCGTGGGAATAACTCTTGTGTTGGAGCAGGTGAGGAGTCCTCCACTTGAGGAAGAAGACAGCAGAGAAAATGCATGATGGACCAATTGCAACCCTCATTCTTTGTCTTTCTACATCACTCTAAAGTAGAAAACCGGTGGCAGGCCATCTGCCACCATCACTTCTACAGATTAGATCTCCAGTAAAATTTAGATTCCCAAACACTTTTAAATCTCTATATATAAACCTTTAAATGTAGCAGTCCCAATTTTAAAAGTAATCCCACCCTAAACACTTGTTTCTTTCATTTGGATAAAGTTAATTACTATAATTTGAAGTGTCCAGGCATCTTCATGGAGCTGAGATGACCAAGAGACATTGTCAGTCTTCTTTAGCAGCAAGCAAAGGCCAGAGAGAATAATTTTCTGCCACCTAAAAAGAAATTGAAGATATATATTTAGGAAACTGAGTCATGCCCAATAGGTTTACTTAATACAAAAATTTCATTTTTTCTATTAAAAGAGAGATTTAAATGTAAATGAATTCCAGCGTAGTTGCTGCTTAATCTGGCAGATGTTTCCTCCTCCCAGCTGAGCTGTTGCTAGGCAGATTTCAGGGAATCTGTGACCTAGACTAGTCCGGACTTGTCTAGGAGCCTGGGAATGGGATCTGGGCTCGTCCAGTCTCGGTTATACCCAGGAAGTTGGCCAGACGCCAACGAAAAGCCGAGATGGCTATGACTGACCACAGTCATCATTGACTAGTCTTTAAAACGGGGTTCTTGCTGTGGCCATTTTCGAGTTACCTCGTGGTGGTTGGCCAGGTAACTGAGGTTGTAAATTCTCCCTCTTGGTCTAGGGGACCCCTAGCAAGGTTGATAAGGTGATAATGGGAATCCCTGCTTGGTTAAAGTTCCCCTAGTGAGGACAATCAAACGAGAATGGGAACCCTCGTTTGACTGAGGTGAGTGTATGATAATCCGGATTATCATTCTTTTGTCAAGGGCTAGTGTTTGAGCTTGATCTTTTCCTCAACTGATACAAAACTTTTAAATTTAGAGGAGCTTATATTCCATAAATAAATTTAGTTTACCTACACTCATGAATTCATTTTTTGGATATGGGCGCGCTACTCACCTCCTTCCTTAACATAAGGAATATGTTTTACCTCAATTTATCTCAGTCACTCCTGCTTAGGATCTTCTTCAGAATGGAAGTATCCCTTAACTGAGGGTTTAAGTACTAGCCTGTGGAGTGGAATCCTTGAATAACAGAGGGAAACAGGAAGCATATTTTCACAGAATCACAGAATCACAGAATTGTTGAGGCTGGAAAAGACCTCTGAGATCCATCAAGTCCAGCCTCTGACTCAACAGTATCGCAACGGCCAGACTACAGCACTAAGTGCCACATCCAGCCTTTTGTTAAACACCTCCAGGGACGGTGACTCCACCACTTCCCTGGGCAGTGAGCCTCAGCACCCTCTCCATAAGGAAGTGCTTCTTGATAGCCAACCTAAACCTTCCCTGATGCAGTTTTAGGCCGTGCCCTCTCATCCTGTCACTAGTTGCCCAGGAGAAGAGCCGGAGAAGTTTTGATATCTATGTGGAGATTATAAAGTTACTAATTTCTCTTGGTATGAAACACAGAGAGAGATTATGGATGAAATTATTTTATTGGCACATTCTGGGAATGCTGGATAAATATGATGGGAAAAATTTATGTATTCCCCTTCTGAGGGTCATACACTCTAAAGACAAATTCTCATGAGTCTTGAAAGAGGAATTTGCAATGTGCCCTCTGAAAAGTTTACTTATTATTATGAAAATTGTACAGCTGATATTCCTGATTTATTCATGTTAAGAAATCATGATCTCTAACCGTTTATCAGACTCACTCTCCGAGGAAATTCTGAACCAAAATGATGTGGGACCAAAATTAGCCTTGTCATTAGGAACAAAATCCTCATTTTCCAAGAACTGAAACATTTGTGGGGTTTTTTTTATTATTTTTCCTCTTCTTTATTCTTTTGTTTTTTCTTTATTTGTTAGTTGATACTTCTTAACCTTGATCAGTTTGAAAAGGAACTTTATAGTTAGGTGTATTTATTTGGTGGATTTCTTTATATATCCTTTTGATTTTTAATACAGTCAACAATTCTATCAGCCCTTATCAGGAACAAAAAGCAAAGAAATATAAAACCTTCTAATTAAAAATATATAAAAGAAATTATAATGAGTGTACATAAGGTGAAAATGCAAATCTTTCCTGGATCTTTGTAGCTGAAGGTATTGGGAATCAGTGGTTAATCCATGGAGATTTTATTAATGAGCCAACAGGATTATAACAGTTCAGCAGATATTTAATAAATACCTAAAATATGTTTATACATCTGTTGCTTTCTCTTTTGTGAGTTGTAATTAAAACTGCAATTGTATCTCTCTAGGGCAGAATTGTTTTGAACAAAACATATGCATTAAGACAGAAGAGAATCAATTGCACGGTTCAGAAGATTTAGTCTCTAGGTAGATCTCATGCAGGGTAGGCTGGCTTCACTGTAGTTTGGAGAGTTTTACTCTTTCTAACCTCAGTCAGTTTTGCGCCGTTATGTTAAGCAACCTGTTGTCACCAATTTGTAAGCTACTTTTCATAGATTTTTTTTTAGCTATTTTCTTTTTTTTTTCCCCTGAAACAGAACCCCAGTCTAGAAACATGTAAACAGAATGTTCCATCCAGAGTTAAACAGCTACAGAACAGTAAAATATGTTAGTATCAGAGAATAAAAATCAGTTGTTCATTTACTGTCTAAAGAATAAGAAACAAAAAATTTCAATCATGATTTTTCTTCAATACCTTCTCAACACAGTGCCTATATTTGTAGTTCTAGTGCTTCTAAGTAAGTGTGTCGGCAAAAGCACAAATTTTACTAGAGGACTTCTTTATTAATGATTATTTCTTACCACAATGAACTTCTTACACAGCTTCTATATCCCTTTTATATTGTTTACATTCCCTCTATATTAAATGTTGTACTCCTATAAGAAGAATTGTCAATGTAGAAGTTGGTATTTGGAACTTCATGAATATTATCTCCTCAGCTACTGTCTCCACAAAGTTGACCTTCAGTTTGATTTAGAACACACAATTTGAAATTATCACCCAAAAAATAATTTCAAATATAATATCAGATGAAAATTAGATTCAAGTTTGTCAAGATATTAGTCAGAAAATTCTTTCATTCTGCACATCTCTTACCAAGAATTTAATGGGCTATTTATGCCAAGAATATTACAATTTAATGTTGATAACTTTAGTGGTAATGATCTTTACCTAGAAAAATATTCTTAAGAAAATACTTTGCATATATTTGAGAAAAATATTTTTTTATTTTTTTTAATATGTAGTCTATCATTGCGTATGACTACCATTCTGTTGCAGGTAGATGTGAGTTTGCTCTGCTGCTAAGCAGAAACCCTTCAGCAGTGGTTCTGTATTGTGCATCTTCATCTGACCTCATTGCAACTTCTACTTTAATCCTTTTCCTTATATAAGTATCTCTGCATCATAATATTTGCCTCAAAGTCTAAGCTAAAGTAAAAAAATGTTTTATGGAACACGTACTGAGGGAAGATCCCCTCTTTACCTTTTTCTCAGGTATATGCTTAGGGTTTTTTTCTATTATTATTGTTACTATGTTCATCTTTGAAATAGTTTCTTATCTAGTTTGGAAGATGCAAAGTTCAACTGGTTTCGAATGATCTGTTCCACCAAGAAACTAGTAGTCAGAATCTAGCTTTTAATAGGAATCTATATGTAATAATTTTGTATCTATGAAAAGTCTGAAGAGATTTTTCTCTAATGTCCCACAAATATTTGCTTTAGGAAGAAAGCCAGGCAGGAAGGGAAAAGAACTTTAAGAAAATTTGTTTTATTAAATCCCCAAAAAGCATAATAAGGAAGCAGATCTATTATATAGGAAGGTTAAATTTAGATTTTGTTGTTACTGAAAGCTATCACTTTCCAAAGAAATGTAAATTTCTCTCCCAGGAAAGAACTAACTTCCTCATTTAACCTTTATTTTTAATGAGAACCCATTTCCCATAAATAGCAACAATTATCTCTCCAAAACTGTCTTCCACGTTGATTCTGAAAGCAGCAGCAAGTTTTATGTCTGTACAGTGTCTATGTAAATTATTTAGGGATATTTCATGCTAATATGTTTCAGTTCCAATAAGTTTGAAATGTAGGTTAAAATACAGCTCCAAACTAAATGATAGTTGATCAGATTGACAGATAAACTGACTAATAGTAAAACAAAATGACAGAGACCTTATCATAACAAATGTACACAAGGGGAAGAAAACAAAGACAATGCACCATAAAAAGAGAGAATAAAGGATTAAGATGGAGAAAGAAATAATACCTAATATAATTTTGTCTTGATTTCTCTCCTCTCCTCAACACTGATGTGGCCACATCTGGAATATTGTGTCCAGTTCTGGGGCCCCAAAACAATAAGAGACATGCATATACTGTAGGAAGGACCACTAAGATGATGAAGGGCCTGGAGTATCTCTCTTATGAAGAAAAGATTGAGAGAGCTGGAACTGTTTGGCTAGGACAAGAGAAAGTTTACGGAGAATCTCATCAATTTATATAAATACCTGAAGGAAAGGTGTAAAGAGATGGTGCTAGACTCATTCCAGTGGTGCTCAGTGACAGGACAAAAGGCAGTGGCACAAGTGGGCACAAGCCCGCAAGTCTTGAGCTGAATCTTATCTCTGAGAATCCACAATTATAAATGTTGAAGTTAAAGAAAATTTGATTGTTACTCAAAATCAACCACAAGACAAAATCCTGTTGGAGATCAGATTTTATTAATTTTATGCTCCAGGAGTGCTGATGGCAACTTTCTGATGAGTAATCAAGGAGCTAAAGAGAAAAGATGCTTTGATGAACTTAATATGTACAAATAAAGGAACTGGTCAAAGATATGGAGGCTGGGACCAGCCTTGGCTGCAGTGACCATGTAATGAAGGAATTCTGGGAATTCCTCTACAGAGGAATTAGAAATAGAAGGAACATAGCCTTGGACTTGGAGAGAGCATAATTTGGCCTGCTCATGACTCTGCTTGCAAAAATCCCATGGAGGAGAATTCTGGAAAGGCAGCTGGTTTTCAAGGATTACCTCCTCCAAACTGCAGTATCCATCCTGATGGGCAGGAAACAAGCAAAAGTGGCAGGAGGACTGCACGGATGAAAATGAAAGAAAATTCAAAATGAAAAGTAACTTATAAGAGGGTGGACCATAAGGTATATCCAAATAAGGGACTTTTAAACAAGTCTTATGAGAAGTTGCTGAGGGAACTGGAGTTGTTTAGCGTGGAGAAGAGAAGACTCAGGGGAGACCTTATCACTCTCTATAACAGGTTGAAAGGAGGTTGTAGCGAGGTGTGGGTCAGCCTCTTCTCCCAGATAACAAGGGACAGGACAAGAGGAAAGGGCCTCAAGTTGGGCCAGGGGAGATTTAGAAGTGTTTTCATGGAAAGGTTGCCCAAGCAAACTACTTGAGTGACCATCCCTGGGTGTATTTAAAAGATGTACAGATGAGGTCCTTAGGGATATGGTTTAGTGGTGGACCTGGCATTGATAGATTAACAGTTTGACTCAGTATTCTTAAAGGTCTTTTCCAACCTAAACAATTCTATTCTATAGGTGATCCAGGCAGAATATAGAGATTCTATCCAAGTATGTAGGGTTGGGGTTAAGGAACTAAAGCTCACTTGGAATTCAATCTGTCAGTGGATGTGAAGGACAACAAGGAGGGCTTCTACAGCTGAATCAAGAGCCAAAGGAAAACTAATAAACACATTAGCCTGCTGCTGAACAGTGCAGGGAACCCGGTGATGAAGGATGTGTATAAGTTTATGATGGTGTCGAATTTTAAGGCTGGGCCAGCCACTAAACTTTGACAGATGCTCTCTGTGATAACCCCACCACCCTACCAGGGGGTGATAACAGGAGAACCAGGGAGAGAGACTTTAAGGTTGAACCAATTTAACAGAAAATGAAAATGATATTAACAATAACAATGAAAATGTTAAAATATGTACAGATATTATACAAGTACACAAATGTATTCAAAGATACAAGAGAATATGTTAATATGGATGGTCCTGAGCAGAAAAAAAAGTTCCAGACTGGACTTGGCAACAGACAGGAGAGCCTGAGCCCAGAGCCATAACAACAGTTCAGAAAAACCTACCCCAAAACCAGCAAAGGAGATGAGGCAGGGGAAGACAACTTTTCCTGTCAAATGGTGCTCCTCTGCAGTGTGAAAATAGGAGGCAGAAACACCAGCAGCACAGAGAGATATGACAAATAGCCAACGACAATCCTTCCAGCAAAGCAGGAACTAAAGGGCCCAGTGTTATTCTTAGGGTGCCTTTTATACGGAGTATTATGGAAAGAAACACTGTGATTGGCCCATTTGTGTCAGCTGTCCCATCCTCTCCTTCCCATAGGCACAGCTTCCCCTCCTCCCACACTGTGATTGCCACATGGACCAGGCAGTCCTGGAGCACTTTTAGCCTGGTGCTCTCAAACCAGAACGGACAGTGAAATCATGCCTAACTGAACTGATAGCTTTCTGCACTGACACATCTAGCTCACTAGATGAGGAGAGCAGAGAGTGCTGCTTATGCTGGCTTTAGCAAGGCTTTCCACAATACCTCCCATAACATCCTCATAGATGAATTGGTTAAATATGGGCTAGATAAGCGATTTTATGACGTGGATTGTAAACAAACTGAACTGCTGTGATGAGCAACACAAATCAGCAGTGATGTATCTCAGAGCTTAACACTAGGGCAAATACTGTTTAATATTTTCATTTATTACCTGAGGAAGAGTATATCCTCATCGAGTTTCAAAATTATATAAAACTGGGAGATTGACAGATCAGAAATTTGTGCTACCATTCAGAGGCAGCTTGATACACTGCGGAAATGGTCCAACGTGAATCTCGGCAAGTTCACAGAAAGGAAATGCCAAGACTTGTACCTGGGTAGGAAAAACCTCGTGCATCAGTAGGAGGTGATACATGACTGTCTAGAAAGCAGCTCTGCAGAAAATAAAAAAAGAAAAAAAAAACAGAGTCATGAACAGGATCCTAGAGCACATGAACATCAGCCAGCAGTGTGCCTTCACAGCAAAGAATGCCAACAGTCATCCTGCACTTTATCTGGTAGAGCATTGACAGCAGATAGAGGGGAGTGATTCAGCCCATCTATACAGGACTATTGAGATCATGTTTGGAATGTTGTATCCAATACTGAATTCCCCCCAAGAGACAAATGCACATGCTGGAGCAAGTTCAATGAAGGGCAAAGAACATATTAAAGGATGCAAGCATGTGTCATATGGAAAGAGCTTCAGCTGTTCAGGCTGGCAAAGAGAAGATTCAGGATATTTTTATTAATGTGGATAAATACCTGGCTGGAGGAGCAAAGGACAGAGCTAGACTCATCTCAGGGGTGTCCAGTAAACAGACAGGAGGCAATGGGCTCAAATTAATATTCTGTTTGAACAGATTTATTAGAAGAGTGGTAAAATAGTGGAACAGGTTGTCCAGAGAGGTTGTAGAATCTCCATCCTTGGAGATATTCAAAACATGGCTGTACACAGACCCGGACAACCTGCTCTAGGCAACTCTGCAGCGAGGGGTTGAAGGAAGTTGTCTACAGATGCCTTCCAGCTTCAGCCATTTTGTCACTCTGTGCTTCTGCATTTGATGCTGACTCCAGGTTCTAGAGTTCTGGGGAAGTTTAGGGTGTTGTGGACATTAACTGACCACAGGATCAGTCTCAACAAGAAGCTATTCTTTCATGAGAAATGTGTACAAAATTTAATTTGTCTTAACTGAAATGATGTTAGACTAAATTCCTAAATGTCAATTGAATGTGAGATAAAAATATAAAATATCATGCTTGAAGATGCTAGTTTACAGCATTTCTCTATTCATTCTCTTGAAGGTGTTCCATCTTTGGTAGTAAATGAAACATACTTTAGTGCAGAGAATTTGTAACATTCTAGAAGTAAGAAATCTAGTGTGAATTCTAATGTGGATTTCTCATGAGATTGCTAACTCTGGTCTTCAAAAACATGAGTGTTGTCTGAAATGTAACGAATAAGAAATATACTTCATTAACTATATTGTAAAACATTGGGGAATAAGAATGTTTTTATTATTTATCTTCGTAGCTTCTATGACCATGAGGTATCAGTTTCTCCTGAGAACTCTGTAAGTACTTCATTTACATCAATATTATGTGTGAAATTTTTTGTATATGACCAATGCTCTAAATGACAGTCAACCCAAATATATTGTCATCCAGACTGTACTAGTCTCATGTAGCACTTTAAAAAGACATTAAAAAAAAAGAATAGATGTTACTGAGACTTATTAATATTACCATTTTCCTTCTATTCTTATGTATCCACTACCTGATTTTTTTTTCTACCTGTATGAACATTTTACCCTCAGAGTTTTATCAGTTTTAATATTAATTTCACTGTGAACTTTGTCATGTTACCTCCCACAGGACTTTTAATAATTTCTGATATCTGAAGAGATTTTTTTTATTTTTTTTTAATTACTGTATTTAATGTTTTTAAGTTGTAGCCCTATTAAGGAAACTATTTCCATGCAAGAAGATGAGCCTATTTTGTTTTGGATAAATGCCAAATTCTTTCAGTGAAAGGCTGTTATATCAGACTTCTCAGCAAGAAAGAAGCAAGAAAATTAGTGTGCAGCTGAATCTGAGATGAAAATTAGATATTTTGAAAAACAAATCTCTGACAAATACAACAAGGATTTATGACTAAATTTATAGGCAGCACAGATGGCATTTGATGACACTTTATCTCAAGGGGAAAAGTATTCTTTTTTAACGTTAAAGCATTAATTTTATAGGCTTGAGATTATTTCACAGAATATAACACTCCTGTGCATGCAATCAGCATATCTGCAAACTGACATACTTCGTTGGTGATCTGGAAGATATTTCAAGGATATACTGTGTTTTCAGATTAATTGCATCTGCTTTACTTAACGAAGCAGGTTAAAGAGTGTGAAAGCTGTGTGTAAATACTGAAGGGCAGTAGTTTCTGACCTCAGGCTAAAATGGTTAAGTAAATCCACTTTCAATCCTGGGTCTGAAAGCCTCAGTGTCAATTTTTGAGTATATATAATTATATAAAATAAAAAGAATTATCAAATGGTGGAGGAAGATGAGAAAAGCTTATTTCATGATATTTCTTGATCTTTGTCTCATTTTTTTGGATCAGTAACCTCTCTGATTTTAATCTTCTTTACGTTCTTTCTGCATTCCCAGTAATGCCTAGCAAGTGCATCATGTTACCCGACATCAGTCCTTTGGTGGGGATTCCATCTCTTCCGGTTGTTCTTCTACATATTAGCAGTGTTGTCTCTTATATTATTTGACATTTTATCTTGCGGTCATTGTCATGTATTTCTGGGATTCAGATCAGATCCACCTGCAATCCAAAATTCTATACTTTCTACTTTATGAATCAAATATTAGAAATGATAGAAAGTGGAAAACATCATTATGATGTGCATCGTTATGATGGTGCATAAATCCACCAGACAATTTTATTTCAAACTTTATAGCTCTTACTCTTGTTCTCAAAAAGATGATCAGAAACATGGCATAGTTTTCACATGAGAAGAAAATTAAACAAAATGGAAATCTGAGGCTTGAAAATGGGCAAGAAACCTGCTTAGCTTTGATAAAACACATTGCACGGAGAAGTTAGAAGGCTTCTCTATCATAAAACAAAACAAACCCATCAAAAAAAGCCAACAAATAAGCCCTCCACAAAAACAACCTGAAACAAAACATCAGGATACATCAATTTCAACTCAAGAAAATTAAAGTAGAAAACTGGAGTAAAACAAAGAAGAAAAGTTAAATCAGAAAGTGTGTAGTTAAGTGTCATAGGTTTGAGTCTGGCAGGGTTTTTGGAAAGTGGAGGTAGAGCTGTGTGGGATAACTCATGGGAAAGGACAGGAAGATGATTGCCTGCCAGCTGGAGGGATCAACAGTGGTGAGGATGTCCAGGATGTGTCGGTACTTGCAGAGCCTCATGTCAGAGGGGAGAGAGACTGAACATCAATGTGAGACAAGTCC
This sequence comes from Apaloderma vittatum, assembly GCF_000703405.1. Taxonomy (NCBI): domain Eukaryota; kingdom Metazoa; phylum Chordata; class Aves; order Trogoniformes; family Trogonidae; genus Apaloderma; species Apaloderma vittatum. The sequence continues at coordinate 20,328 of NW_009728928.1, read as the reverse complement.
AAGGCCCCAATGGACTGACAAGGAGGAAAAAGATTGCCTCCTGCGAGGTGGAACCCATGTGGCATGACTGAGAGACTGCGAGGAGACCTCTTTCTTCAGGAGGAGCTGCCATGGACTATGAGTAATGACCAGGTAGACCAAACCCCTCATCTGTTGTCCCTCCTTTCACCAGTGATGGGGAGGAGATAGCTGGGAAGATGGGAGAGTGGGGAGGAGGAGTGTATTTAAGGTCCAGTTGTATTTATTTGTATATTACTGTCACTATCCTGCTTCCATTAATGGTGGTGATAAATATGTATTTTTCTCCCCAAGTCTCTCTGATTTTTTACCTGTTGTCTTGAATGGTAGATTTTTACCCTCTCTGTCCTTAATCTCAGTCCCTGAGCCTTTTTGGTTGAGTTTTGTTCCTCCACATCCCTATGAAGATGGGAGTTGGAGGAGGAGTGAGCTGGAGACGATGTGATTCTTTATTCCCAATCTGGGCAATCAGCTTGAACCATGACATTAGGCTTTGGGATTCCTTGATGAGGAACATCTATGAAAGTAAAAGAGGTTTTTGACGATTAATGGAAGAACCATATCTACTAAACACAAAGATATCACCTTTAGTTTGATTTAGTTACTGTTTTGATAATGAATTAGTTGACGCAGTGAGACTACTCTTAAGAAGTATGTGTTGAATACTTGTGATTAGAACTAGGTGAGAGGTCTGGGGAAGAGTGGCTGGAAAACTGCCCAGAAGAGAGGGTGGCCATAGAGATCGGTCTGTTCATTCAAGTAACAAGTGATAGAACAAAAGGAATTTGCATTTAAATGCAGTAAGATTTTGGTAAAGACCCATTATTATAAATTGTATGTTTTTCCATGTTGCATGTTACTAAATCCTACCAGTTTAGTTGATCTAATCATTCATGTCGCTATAAATGCAAACTACTCACTGACATGCTGAAATAAACTAGTACTTCAGAATAAAATTTGAAAGACTAAAATAATATAGTAATTACATTTCATGTTCTAAACTAATATCAAAATAAGGACACTAAAACAAGTTTGGGTTTTTTCTCATATTGCATGTTTTGGTCCATTCTGTTTAAAAGCAATGAAATTCTCTTAACTGTATTAGTGAAATTTGAGGTATTAGTGAAGATTTATAGAGAGATTCTATGACCACATTTTTTTGTCTTTATTTGAAAGCTTCAAATAAAAGTATAAAGAACTTCCTACATTGGTACCATAGCTTAATTATCAAAATGTTTCCTTTTTCCTACATAATTGAAAGGGGAGGAGGTTAAAATAGTTTAACTTTTTTTAAGAGGATTTTAAAAACAATATGTGTGTGGTTTGTCTGTGTAAAAGAGACTAAAAATTCAATACTCTTCATGTTCAGCCAATTTCAATCCAATTTCAGTGAGGAAAAAAAAAAGTGTTCTTTAATGTTTGAAGACTGTCCTGATTCTGATTTTAAGATGTTTGCTTGTGTGTAATTTATAAATATTGGTTTATTTTCACATAGGATGAATAAATAACAAGTCTCAACCATATCAGCAAGTCTGTGAAGAAATATCTATGAGGTGTGAGAAAAAAAAAATTTTTTTGTGATGTTGCTGTTGCCAAGGTGAGTTACCCATTTATCAGAATAACCAAATATTTCTCTGTGCAGACAAATGATTCTCTGAAGGCATCACAGACTTATTATTAGTCTATCATATTCTCTCCTTTGTTTCATTTATTTATTAAATAGAACTTGTAAACAATTTGGTGTAATAATAATATTTTAGTGCTTGCATATATGTCACTGAGATGATCAAGACTTCAAAGCATGCTGAACAGTATTTTAATATTGACATATATAAATGCACACATACATGCACACACACACAATTAGCATTATTCTTCATTGTGACAGAATTTAATAACCACATGACAATTCTTGGCAAAGTAATTGAACAAAAGAAAATGCAGTATTAATGTGGTACCAAAGTCAAGATAAGACTTATGCTGAATTCTCACTTAGAATAGTTATATTTATACCAAATAAAAATATTTTTTAAAAAATAGAGAAGGGAGATAAAGAAGTTAGGAGTGGAACCATGCTTTCCTTCTTGGTTCCAGAACTGGTTATAGACTGATAACCCTGATATTTTGCATTTCCGTTTCTGCAGACAAATTAAGAAATGCTGGAAACACAAATACAAGGGATTCTGCATGTCTAAACTGAAAATTTCTAGATTATCTATCTCCTGATTTTATTACTAGAAATAGTATAAATTCATCTATTACTATATATGGTATTCATTTCATCTGAACTGTAAAACAAAATTTCCTTTAGTAATTAACATATGGAGGGTTTTTTTTGTATCAAATATACTCGGACTTATAAATACGAAAAAAAAGTTTCCTGTATGTTAGGATTACATAGAACAGATATGGCATCATTAATTAAAGAATATCATGGCTAAATTTTCATGCTTTGTTATTTTTTTTGTTAATGATAATGTCACAGCACTTTGTCAAGCCATGAACTAGGTTTGCCAATGCTGGGCTCTATAGCCTTGGAGTTGTTGCAGTGTTTACTTAAAACTAGTCTTATTTTTATCTTTGGGTTTAGGAGAGTTATGTATAAACCAGTGATATTACTAAAGTTAACTGTTCTACCGGTTATTACATATTATTCCAGGCTTCCACTTAGTGATGCTTCATAAAAAGGAATAGTAAATGGCAAAATCAGAGATTTCATTTTCATTTACATTAGAGAACTTAATTTTGTTTTCATGGTTTTGTCAAAAGTTCATGGATGCCTGAGTTATGAAAAGAAGTGAAATATTATTAATTGACTAGAAATGGATTTGTATCAATGCCTGATATATTTTTCACTGTTGTTTATGAAACTGAAACACACAGACACACACAAAAATTCCTTAGGAAAAAAATCTTTTCTTTTTTTTTTGTTCTTTCAAACTTCTCTGCAGTTTGCTTTTTGAGACAGACATCTGTATTTATTTCTCTTGATAGAATGAGGGCTTTGAAGGAAAGTTGAAAAAAGTGTGTTGTTTTTTTGTTTTGTTTTGAAACTTTTAAAATTAAGAGTATTAAAAAATATAAGGGTATTTGTAATATTTACAAGTGATTTAAGGTTTGGAGTTGAACACGTAAAGCCTGAATACTGGAGAAGGGAAGGGCTTGAATGAATTTAGAAGAGGAAGAGTTAATTTTCAAAGGATATAATAAATTGGTTGCCTTAAGACTGAAACTAATTAATAAAGTAATAAGAGCAGAAAGCATTTTTTATTTTTTGTATATCAGTGTGTGATATTTAGTGTGACAGCATATAGTCATTTATGGGCATTTCTAGAGCTGAATTATTAAAAAATAGCAGAATGTTCTCTGTGCTTTTCCTCTACTTTGGCCCAGACTCTCTTGTATATTACTACCCTTCTTACTGCCTCTCTTAAGCAGTAGTCAAAGAAATAAACCTGGAACTAACATCTCTGACAACAATTCAATGAACAGACACAGCTGTATCAAGAAACTAGTCTTTCAACCTGGATTTAAAAGCTAAATCACACTCAAATATCTTCACAGCAAAAGTATTCCAAGGAGATGACATATAACCAATGAAATGCCTTGCTCCTACAGCCCAAAAAACATCACTGGAGAAGAAGAAAAGCATCAATCACATTTCCCTGCAACGATCATAAGATCAATACATACACTTAACACAAAATGGAAAAGATAACAGTATCTTCCTTTAATTTATTTTGAGTTACAGGTAGTATGCTGACTATACTTAGTAATTCTGTTTTAATTGCTCTGAAGAAGTCGTACAAAGAATAATTTAACACTAAAGATGCAGAGGCAATAATAAAATAAAATTTAAGCCTCTCTAAGATACTGTAGAGGATTAGCTTCCTCTGGCTTAACACTTGTTATGATTTAGATGATGCCCTGCAAACATTAATATTTTGCTTCTGTACAGTAACAAATTTCAGCATAATCATCGTGTTTATCTTTAGTTTTGCGTTACCAGGAGTCAATATATATAGATTTTTAGTAGGCATCTTTTTCACCTTTTTATTTCCTTGTCAATTTTTTTCAATGGAATGTATCTTTAATTTCATTTGGGTTATTTGATATTACTGAGAATATAAACTTAATTATCAGCAACTTAAAAGCATTGAGTTTATATCTCTCACTTTGCATTTTTGAAGTTTCCGATAATTTTTTAATGAGGCTGCTTAAAATAACTCATGTGTTGTTCAAACTAGTATATAAAATTAAAGGTCTTTCTCACTACAACTGTTCTGTTTATAATATCACTTCTTTACATTCCATCTATACATATTATGGTAGAGAAAGGTAAAGAATTTGAAATATTTTGCTCAGATTTCTTGCACAAATTTCCCAGTTGCCATATTTTTTACACTACTATGTGTATTTGGACGGTGAGAAAACATTTGTTGTTTGGAATGCAAATTTAGGCTAACTTTTCTCTAGGATTCAGATGATAGAATATTCAATTTTATAAAAATCATCAAAAGCCAAAATCTTCAGTTATAAGTATGTGTGTATCTCATTTTTTCAATTTCCTTTTTCTAAAATATTATTAGGGTGACTTATTTAATGTGAAATAGTCTAGGATCTTAGTCCAATATTGGAATTGTTTGACGTATCTCAGATTCAAGCTCTAGGTACATAAATTAGAGAAAAATGTCTTCTTTTTTTTATCCATAACACAAAAGTAAAGGCCAACAGAACAGATTAAATGTTAAATGCATGGTTATTTAAAACGAGCAACAAAGGTTCCTCAAAGACAAGAGTGTGCTGACTGTATAAGTTTTCTTATAATGGTGAAAACGTAGAAAATAGAACGTGTTAAGGGAAAAAAAATCTAGCAAAATAGAAAACAAGTATTTGCAGAACTGTGAACCATAGATCAGCCCAGTGAGTGGCTTTAGAAATCTAGTTTAGCGAAACAGAGGAACAGCTATTCACAGCTGAAACTACAAAACATCTTGCAAAAGTAACCTATGCACTCCATGGAAGAGGTCTTTGTAGAGCTTAGTCTACAAAGAACATACAGTAAATGTGCCAGCTACTCTACAAAGAGATAATATGAAAGATATCCTTATTTTTATGTTTTCTTTATGTTTCAAAATCCTAGAGCACATTTTTGTCAAGAATGTTTTTTAAAATGAATTACCAGCATCCAGGTAACATATCACAAATTGATTTAGACCTCTCCAAAATACGAACTAAATATTTTTTTTTCTTGGGGCTGTGGTGGTCATATTTTTGTACACAGATGATATGGCATTAAGAGTTAATGCAGTTTGTGCCATTCAGGTGCTGGTACTAAGTGCTGGTTCTGATATATTTCATTGTCAGATGCCTTTCATTAGTCTCATATAATTTCTTTTCATTTACTTGATTTATCCTGTTAAGTGGGTATGTTAAACTGACTTTGGTCATGCCTATAAATACAAAGTGTATGCAATGCTGTCCTACTTCGAGATTTTACTGCTTCTTCAGTTTTGATTCGGTTGAAGAAGACAATAATTGCAACAAGCTTCCTCTTTTATAATAAACCTTGTCTTTTAATTTGGAAAGAACCTTAAAGATCATCTAGTTCCAAGCCTCCTGCCATGGGCAGGGACACCTCCCACTAGACAAGGTTGCTCAAAGCCCTGTCCAACCTGGCCTTGAACGCTTCCAGGGGTGGGACATCCACAACTTTTCTGGGCAACCTGTTGCAGTGTCTCACCATCCTCACAGTAAAGAATTTCTTCCAAATCTCTAATCTAAATCTACCCTCTTTCAGTTTGAAAACCTTACTCCTCATCCTATAACTACTCCTTGATAAATACACTCCCATTCTTTCCTGTAGCCCCCTTTAAGTACTGAAAGACCACTACAAGGTCTCTCCAGAGCCTTCGATTCTCTAGGGTAAAAAATCCCAAGTCTCTCAGTCTATCCTCACAGGAAAGCTGCTCCCATAAATTGTGAGACTGATTTGTCAAATTCAGAAAAGAAGTTTTCACTTTTGTGAAAAGTGCTGAAGAAAACTTCTGAGCTGACAAAACTGCAGATTTAACAGTGAAGATTAAAGTATGTATCAAATATCCATACGGGATGCAAACATAAAAGTCTTGATGAGAAGACATGCAAACATAGTAGGCAAGAATACTGAAACGGACAGAAAACCACATATAATTAACACATGACTAAAAGACTGGTGCCGTCAGCAATATTTTGGGGTTTTTTTGATCATGGAGAAGTTGATGCAGCACCAGATACGAGAGCAACAGATGGAGTGAGGCTGTCTCCAAAAGGGGAAAGAATTCTTGCTTATGAGCTGGCAGGACTGATTGAAAGGGCTTTAAAATAGGTTTGAAGGGGCAAGGGGATAAAACCAGGCTCACTAAAGATGAACTGGGGGAAGTATTCCAGGCTTAGGGGTGAAGACGATGGCCTAGATCAAGTGCATCCACACCAATGTGTACAGCATGAGCAATGGTAACAGATGCTCCTTAGTTAAGTCTCTAAGTGTCTGTATACAAATGCAAGAAGCACGGAGAATAAACAGGGTGAACTAGAAATCTGAGTGCAGTCGAAGAACTGTGATCTCATTGCAATTACAGAGGCATGGTGGAATAGCTCACACGACTGGAATGTGGTAATGGATGGCTATGTGGTTTTCAGGAAAGATAGACCAACAAGGCATGATGGTGGTGTTACTCTCTATGTGAGTAAGAAATTAGAATGCATTGAGCTTAACTCAGTGGGAGAGGATGAGAGTGTTGAGAGGCTATGGGTAAGAATTAAGGGACATGCAAACATGAGAGGTACTGTTGTGGGTGTCTACTACTGACCACCTAACAAAGAAGAAGTTGTTGATGAGGCCTTCTACAGGCAGCTGGAAGTAGCCTCAAGATCACCTGCCCTGGTGCTTATGGGTGATTTCAATCACCCTGATATTAATTGGAAGGATCACACAGCCAAGCATAATCAGTCCAAAAGGTTCCTGCACTGTATTGATGATAACTTTCTGCTACAGGTGGTTGAAGAACCAACAAGGAAAGGTGAGATGCTGGACCTTGTGTCAACAAACAAAGGAGGTCTGATTATGGATGTTAAGGTTGAAGGCGGTCTGGGCTGTAGTGACCATGATATGTTAGCGTTTAGTATTGTTAGGGAAAAAAAAAAAAGGTAGTAAGAAAAATCTCTACCCTGGACTTCAAGAGGGCTCTCAGCTTGTCCTCATAGGAGAGATACTCCAGTCCTTCATTATTTTAATGACCATTTACAGGGTTCTCACCAGCAGGTCCATCTGTCTCACTTAAAAGGGGGAAACCCAAAGCGCCATGGTTTTACCTCCCCTGAAATGAGTAGAGGGGAATAAGGTTCACCTCCCTCAACCTGCTCTGTTCTAACTTAAACGCATTATTTTTTGTGCTATTGCTGGGCACCACTGAGAAGAGATTGTCCCCTTCCCCTTGACCCCCCCCCCTCAGATATTATATGTTACTAAGATCCCCTCTCAGCTGTCTCCTTTCAAGGCTATACAGTCCCAGTTCTCTCAGTCTTTCTTTATAGGAGAGATGTTTAAGTTCCTTAATCATCCTCATAGCTCTCCATTGGACTCTCTCCAGTAGGTCCCTGTCTCTCTTGAATTGGGGAGTCCAAAACTGGGCACAGTATTCCAGGTGTGGTCTCACCAAGACAGAGCAGAAGGGAAGGAGAACTTCCCTAGACCTGGACGTATTTTCCTTAATGCACCCCAGGATCCCATTGGCCCTCTTGGCCACAAGGGCACATTGCTGTCTCATGGACAATCTACTATCCACTAAGACTCCAAGGTCTTTCTCCAAGGGGCTATTTTCCAGCAGGACTTCTCCTAATTTGTACTGGTGGCTGGTGTTATTCCTCCCCAGATGCAGGACTCTGCACTTGTCCTTATTGAGCTTCATGAGGTTCACGTTTGCCCAGCTCTCCAGCCTGCCCAGTTTTGTATCACTGGTGAACATGCTGAGGGTGCATTCTATCCCGTCATCCAGGTTGTTGGTGAAGATATTGAACAAAACTGGACCCAGCACTAATCTCTGAGGAACACCACTGGCCACAGGCCTCCAACTTGACTCTTTGCCACTGATCACAACCCCCTGAACTCTATTGTTGAGCCAGTTTGCAATCCACCTCACAGTGCAATCATCTATCCAATACTTCTTGAGTTTACCTATGAGGATGTTATGGAGGACAGTATCGAAAGCCTTGCTGAAGTCAAGGTATATGACATCCACTGCTCTTCCTTTGTAGAAAGACAATCCGATGAGTCAGGCAAGATTTCCCCTTGGTAAATCCATGCTGGCTATTCCTGATAACCTTCTTTTTTTCCAATTGATTAGAGATGGCCTTCAGAATGAGTGGCTCTATCATCTTCCCAGGAATGGAGATGAGGCTGACTGGCCTGTAGTTGCCAGGGTCCTCCTTCTTGCTCTTTTTGAAGACTGAAGTGATATGGGCTTTTTTTTTTCCAGTCCTCAGGCACCTCTCCCATTCCCCATGATTTTTCAGATATGACAGAGAGTTTAATTAATGACAACAAAACTATTCAATAATTTTAATAGTGCAGAGAACTTTAAGAGTACTCCATACTGATACAACAGCAATTTGCAAGTGATGCCATCTGCAAGCAATGTTTTCAAACAGTGTTACAAGCTGTTAGCCTATTGCTCTACACAACATAAGTGTAACCTCAAAAATAGTAATAACCAGATCTCTCATTACTGAAAAACATTCTGGTTTGTGACAGAGAAATTCTGTATCCAGACAGAAGTTGATAAAATAGGTCAAGCATGTGGTTAATTTGAAGACATCAGTCGCTTTCTTTCCAAGCAACTAAGCAGATACTGTTTCCTTGCTGCACATTTTGAAAACTATATATTTGTTTTTCTGTCTTTTCTTCAATGTTAGTAGATTAATCCAAAATATCTAAAAGGGAGCCTAACCAAACAACAAACAAAAAAGCAAGCATGTTTGAAATTCTTTAAGACTCCAGATAAGTCATCCTGGGTTTTGTTGTCCTACCTGAATATTAAAAAATGCATGTCAGAAAAGGAAATGCTGCTGTCTAAAATGTTTTCAAGGCCTTCAATGTTTTCAGTGTAATTTTTTTTTTTTAACACAGAGGTCCCATGAGGCGAAGATATGTTCTCCTGCTCAGCAGGCTGGGTTGCACTGCGAGGGAAGATGACAAGGACGAAAGTGAGAAACAGGCCAAAAGCTCATCACCAAAATGTACCCATCTTAGGATGCCTCTCTTGCTACAGCAATCCAGCAGCGCCAATCACTCATATAGGATGGAATGAGCACAGGGAGAGAGAGAAGCTGCAGCAGGATGCAGAGATAACAATAGCTCAAGTAAGATCAGAGTCAGCATTCAACCCTTGATAACATATTGACATTTGATCTGGACATTAATAGTTAATTTTTAAATACTTCAGGGTTAAGGTTTGCTATCACAAATCAGTATAGCAATGCATTTGATGAAGAATGTGTTGATTTTCAACTCCTGATCTATTCCAAATGTCAACTTCTAATTTTTGTTCTGGGAGGCTGGATTTGAGTCACTTAAATTTGCACGTCCTAAAATATGGTCTATAGGTCACCGATGTCCAATTGATTATGATAACTAAGACAGTATTTTTCTAATTCTTTTGATCACACATTAAAAATTGAATACTTTCATTTAAAATAATAAAAATAAAGTTAAAAATATTTATTGTCAAAATAATTTGCATATTGTAACATCTTAAATACCTTAAAGACCTTACCACTTATCATCACGAACTCACAGCTTCAGGAATATTGAAATAAATATGTATCTTAACTAGTGGAAGTAATGACATCTTTACATGTGCTTATCCCCAGGGAACATCTACTTCACCTAAATATTTCTAAGCATTACTCATAAGGTCTGTTCTCCATTATATGTTTACAATATTTTATTTTACTACTTGATAATATTATTTTGATTTTACATCATTACTTCAATAATATGTGATAAAAAATGTAAAATTGCAATCACCTTACACATTTTTATGCTGACATCTTTAATATTTCCTCCTACATACCCCTCAAACTAATCACTTAAGATATCTTTCTTAACATTATGACCAACATATTATGCTAGAGGTTTTATAGTGTTGTTATTCTTTTTAACAAAATTATTTCTTTTCTGAATTGCTCCATTTCTTTTTATACATGATGCCTAACTATTTCTAATAGCTTTAATACAAATTACACTAACACTAGAAAAATTCTCTAATTTAAAAATTGTTTTAATGCATGGAAGATGGTGTCTTATGTTTCAAGAATATATAACATCATTAGTGCACTTGATGTTGAAAAAATTATTTATGAATATGTCAAATTATTTAAAATATGATTTTTTATTTGTGACTAATTTGAATTCAAAACCCTTTAAAATATGAACAAATATTTTTCAACTGATAGGTAGGTAAGTATGCAATAGTTGTTTGATAAGATTTCTGAAAACATTATAGTAGTTAATTCTCCACTATATCAGTAAGAATTTTGATGAGATATTTAATTATCTGAAGCTGACAAAGGGTTCCTTATTACAGTCACACAGAGAAATACCCCCAAAACCGAACCTGTCACTATTCCATGGTGTCATGGGTTTGAGTCTGATAGGTTGGGGTTTTTTTGTAAAAGTGAAAGTAGACTCCTGCGAAACTTTGAGAGCCTCCCCCACCCACAGGTAGAGTTAGACCTGCCTCTGGCTAGAGCCAGGCCAATCAGCATTTCTGCCATTAAGTTATTTAAGAGGCGAAACCCATTGCTCTTTTTGTCTCTTTTGGTTTCATCTTGTATTGAGCTGTCCTGTCTTTAATGCTGGGGAGTTTTTTGAGTTGGAGGAGGTGAAGATGAGAGGAGAACAAAGCAACGTTGTGCTGAGAAGAAAGAGGTCGAGAAGAGTCCCTGAGAAGATAGAGAGGGAGAAGAGTCCCTGAGGAGAAGGCTGCCAGAGCAGGACCTTTCCCTGAAGCCCATGGTGGCTGAGATGGCAGAAAGGTGATTGCCCGCCAGCTGAGGGGACTGATGGTGGCGAGAACACCCAGCCTGCATCGATACGTGCTGAGTCCCATGTCAGAGGGGAGAGAGACCAAGCATCAGCAGGGGATGTGCCCAAAGTGACCTGCGGCCCCAATGGACTCACAAGGAGGAAGAGGATTGCCTCCTGTGAGGTGAACACGATATGACAGGAAGGAGAGACTGTGAAGAGCCCTCTTTTCTCAAGGAGAAGCTGCCATGGACACTGAGTAGTGGCCAGATGGACTGCACTCCATCCCCTGCCCTCCTTGCACTGATAGGGAGAGGAGATAGCCGGGAAGATGGGAGAGGGTGAAGGATATTTAAGATCGAGCCCTATTTATTGATATGTTCCTTTTACTATCCTACTTAGTAATTGGTGGTGGTGAATTAAATTTTTATTTTTCTCCCTAGGTTGCTCTGGTTCTTTGCCTGTCATCTTAAAGGGTAGATTATTACCCTCCATATCCTTAATCTCAAACCCTTGAGCCTTTTTAGTTGAAATTGTCTCCCTCCACATCCCTGTGGAAATGGGAGTCAGAGGAGGTGTGAGCTGGAGATCACGTGGTTCTTTGTCCTAGTCGGCTTGAACCATGACACATGGAAAATATTCTTCTGACTTGAAATCTATTTACAACAAAAAAGAGTTTCAAATAAACCTATCGAGAGCAGTAGACGGTAGTTTTTTTAAGTTATTTTAGGCTTATGCTCTTCTAAAACTCAATCCTGATTACCAGGAAATTTTTGTGTAAGATTACATCTTTCACAAATATATATTTTACTTATAAAACATATTGCTGTATGTGAACACAAGGAAATAACTTATAATTGGCTTTAATATTTTTAGAAAAACCCAGATTCTCCAGTGAATAAAAAGCTGAGATCTACATATTCATGACAAGTAAGGATTAAGTTTTTCATCAGGGCTGCAAAGCTTTGGCAAGCATCTTTTCAATGGTTAAACTCCACGAACAGGTTGATGCTGGATATAAAAGCAAGCTATTAGGTAACCAGTTACACAAAGTCATCTGGTTAGACATAACATCAAGCAAGTTGCATGGGATTTTAATTGCACAGATTAACTGATAACAAATTGAACTGTCGTGATTTAAACTTGAATGCAACAATCTGAAAAATGTATGTGTAACTCTAAGTAGAAACTAGCGTTATTCACAAAGGATTGTATCAGCATAAAGGCTGGAGTATTTCCAGGTTGGCAAAGGAATAATTTGTGTTGCAATTCTTATTTGTTATAATAAATGCTTAGTAGGGGGAATGTCAATAGCTAATAAGTACTGAATATTGCCATAAAAAAGATTGGCTTAGAGAGCTCATAAGTGATTTGTGTTGGAGCTTAATCGTATAAAAATTGCAGACATTATTCAGAAACAAATTGAATCACTATAAAACAGCGTTGCAAGGACAAGGGTAGCTACATGACAGACCTAGAGGCTACTCTAAAGCTGCCAATATAATTGTCTGAGGAATTTGCCAAGGAGACAGATGCTGCTGACAGAAAATAATGTCCCACTCCCTGGCATTTAGTTATAGCAATGGTCAAACATAAGACAAACCTAAGTGAAACAGTGTTCTTCATTCACACACAGTGTTATTTCATGTCTATTAAAGGTGAGCACAGTTGTACTTTCCTAGTTCTGTCTTACACAAATTCCTGTAGGAAATGTGCAGCCCTCAGAAGCTGATTTGTGCACAAAAAATAAACTTTTCAAACTCTGCTATGATCTAAAATGTCACATGTACTGCTCCGTGTAGATACTTTTAAAGAGCAGCAGCTTGAGAGAGAACAGTTTTATCAGAATGATAGTGATCTTAATCCACAACTCAGCAAGACAGAACTGATAATTTCATTTTTGTATTTTTGATATTTTATTCTTTGCAGAATTCCAGAAAGAACTCTCTTGTGACTGTGTAAACCCTACTGCACTCAAGAAGATAACTTGGAGCAGAAAGTTCTATTTGCCCTACTGTGTAATGCTTGAATGACACATCAGGTCACAGGAAACCCACATTGGAAGCCTGAAGATGAACCATAGACTTGCCACCCAAAATCCCATTTTGAAATGGAACAGAGACATAGACAGGTGTAGACAGAGAGCAGTGGCTAAAATGGTCAGTGCACAGCTGATCTGAATTTTCTGACTTCTTTGAACAGGAGAAGGGCAAAGGCTCAAGCTACTCACTGAGAGACTACTCTGTGCTGAAAGCATAGGCCACATCTTCGTTAGTGAGAGAAAACTGAGTACAACTGAGAGCAGGAGACACATCTCAGGTGTAGGGCATTGATCAGAAGAAAAACAGGGAAGGAGTACCCTTGGAAAGATACAAGAGATTGCCTTTAGGTTGGCCATCTGCTGAAGGGTGAAAACCAATGATGAATTTAAGATGAATACAAAAGCACAAGCCCTGTGTAGACAGAAGTTGTTTATTTATATTTTCATTTGAACTATGAGTTTGATGAGGGATCCAGAGGAAAGGGCAAGGGCAGTAAAATATCAAATAAAATGCAATGTCTGTGGTTCATGTGGGGAAAATAATCCTAGTTGTCCAAAGTCTGTGATGAGTCCAAGGGTCTTGGAGTCATTGCAGATTTTTTTCTGAAAATATTATGTAAGTGAACATCAGTGCTCAAAAAAATCAAACTGGACTTCAGGAACCGTTAAGAAAGAAATAAAGAACAGAACAGAAAATTCCACTATGTCACTGTGGAAACTTTTTTTTTTTTCACTTTCTTTAGCGATATATATACGTCTTGTCATCTCATCTCAAAAATCCTGTAATAGATCTAAAAAGGAAAGAAAAGGAAGCAAAGGAAGTTATCAAAGTTATGAAGAGGTTGCTACAATAGAAGAGATTAAAAGATTATCACTCTTCTTCCTGGAGAAAAGAAACCTGAAAAATAATAAAATACAGGTTTCTAAAATAAGACACAACATTAAAAAGAGGTAATATACATGTTTATTTCCTAGGTTTACTAAAGAACTAAGGAAGATGAATAAAGGATTAGCAGTAGATTTAGTTGGTATATTTTCATACAAGATCTAAAAATCTGTGGAACACACCAAAAATGTAAAGACATTCAAAAATGTTCAAAAACACATGAGAGAGAAGGCTTTCTGGAAGATTAGGTGTTATTATTTTGTGTTTTTTTTTGTTTTTCCTAACTATATAGTAGAGTCTCAGATTAGACAGAAGGCTAGACAGGCCTTTGACCTTTTCAGATAGCCTTAACTTCCTGGTCCTTATGCCCTCCTCCTCACAGTAGACAATAAAAAAGGATCTCAGGACTAGTAGGACAATATATGGGATGTTTTGCATTGTTTTTTCATTATTTTTTTTCTCAGATATTATTTACAGATCATAATATCTTGGAAATCACAACCTTAGTATGTCTGGGTTAGATATGAGAGTTACACGCTCTGTAAAGTTGGCTATAAAATGAAACCACAATGCCTTTCTAAAAGAAATCTTGAATCAATGTTGTTATTCTTCAGACCCTCTTCTTTACCCTCTTTCATTTTCTAGCACATGCTCTTGCCTTGCTTTGCCTCACCTTGCTTTTCTCCATCATCTTGGTGTGGGGTTATATCTGCCATCTCAGTGCCGTAGATGTCCATAGCTCAATAAGACTTCAATTCTTTTGATGATCAAGTCCCATGAAATGATTCCTGATGGAAAGTCTTAAGATGAGACAGACATTACCCTGGAAGTAGTTTGTCCTAAAAAAGTTACTCTGTAAATCCATTAGGGCTCTGCACAGTTATTTGACTCTGGATTTCAGCATTAAAATGAGAAGACAGCTGGCAATAGCTCAAGGCAGCTGTTCACTTCCCTTTCTTCCTGCTGCCAGGACAGGTGCTCTCTTGAAATTATCTCATTTGTTAATAAACGTATAATAAAATTGCATCTGCTTGGTTACATTTGGCAGAAATCTAATACTTCTTTCAGTCTTCATCAAGACCTTGCCACTCATAATGCTGTAATAAGCAGGGACTGAATTGGCAGGTGCCTTGTTCAGTACTTCTGTGAAACAGATCAGATATATTAGAACAAATCCTGCTGATGGTCAGGTCTAGCTGAGTCTCTGCACTCTTTAAGGCACTGTAGAGAGTTTAGGGTTATTTTACCCTTTTCCATTTACTCATTTGCAGTGTCACCTAGATATTAATTTCCAAGCCACTTTGTCCAAGCCAACTTGGAATTAGGAAAGTATGCTCACTACTGGACAATAAGCCTTTCTCAGTCTCCTGGATTTTGTCTGTTAAAAGTAAAATAAGAAATCTCTCCCGATCCATCATAAATATTTGGTCAACTTTTCTTCGAAATAAAATAAAGCAAAATAGAGTTTTGGTTGTTTTGGAGTTTTTTGTTGTTTTTTTAAATAAAAAACTGGAATATTAGCTTCATTTCTTCAGCTTCTGAATTACTTCAACTGTTTAACACACTTTTTCTAATAACCTCCCTCTGTTGGCTCCTTTTTATATGCCTTTGGAACTTAAATCTAATTAGAATAGCTGTAGAACTGTTTGGCATATGTCTCATAAAATTCTTTACCCCCTGCCCTTCTCCATACTTAATATTTCCTAATTAACTCTGAAAAGAAAATGAAAAGGAATTGACATACATATTAGTTTTTACCCAGATGAATACAGCAGAGGTCTCCACAGAGTACCATTGAAAACCACACTCACGGAGAATGAACCAACTGGTTTATAAACCAGAAAAAATGGCTTGCACATAGGTCTTCAGGTTCTAAAATATGTCTTTCTGCGTATAAATATCCCGGGTAGATCTGTTTAAGTCAAACTGTCTGTACTTACCAATAAAGATGCAGTTTGTTGTCCTCAATTATTGTATTTATATATTCATATCAGGTTACAGTTAGCTTCAACAAAGCACGTTTCTCATGGGTTGCAGCAATGAAAAATAAGCAGTGAACAAAGGAGCTAAAATGAGATACCCATTACAAGAGTAACTATTAATCTCTAAGATTTACAAAAAATGAATTTTTTTTTAAGTTTATATTTTTAAGCTTACACAGAATTTGACTGTTTCTCATGATCAAGAAACTGAGAATATAATTTCTGGAGTTCTACTGTCATAGTTAAAACTGATTTTCCTCTTGTAGATTCTAAACTTTCAGGGGCAGTAAATATATTTTCTACATGCATAACTGTTTACAGTTTTGGTTAACAGTTGAAATAGTCTTGGTGGGCTCACCTTGGCTAATAGCCAGACTATCAGCCAGACACTCACTCATTCCCCTCCACTCAGTAGAAAGAGAGATAAAATAGGAAAAACACATTAATACAAAATATCATAGATTGAGATAAAGACAGGGAGATTTCTTATCAGTTAGAAGTGTGTGTGAAATAGACTAGAACTCGCAAAAAAAATTTAATTTATTGCCAATTTAAATAGATTTGTCTGTTGAGAAAAAAAAAAAAAAAAAGGATGAAAAACAATAAACCAAGAGCTTTTTTGCTCCTTTCCCAGTCTCAGCTTTGCTCCATCACTACCATCCCCTGTCACGAGCAGTGTAGGATGGATGGAGACAGCGTGGCCTCTACACCACTGTTTCTCTCTACAGTTCCTTCCTTCTCACACATTTTCTCTGCTCCAACATGGGGCTGTCGGCGCCTTCTGTGAATACTGGAAACACAAATGACCTCCACTTCCTCCTCCTCTGACTTTTTGATTCCTGCTGTTGCTTCACACTATTTTTTCTCCCTCTTCCTCTGTCTATATGATGTTTTCTGCCCTTTCTTAAATATATTTTCCCCGAGGTGTTACCAGCAATGGCTGATGGACTTAACTGTCTCTTACGTCACCATCTCTGAAGGTGGTGTTTACTGACATGGTTTAGGAGTAGACCTCGCATTGGAATTGATGATATTCAAGGTCTTATGATTCTATGATGAGTCCACTGGAGCCAGATCAAACCAACTGTGTCTGATATAGGGCAGCCCCTGCTTCTTATCACATGAGACACCCCTGCAGCCTTCCACTGCCAACAACTTGCCATGGACACTGAATACAGCAGCTAGTGGCTATAGTCCCTGGGCATCCATCTTGGTCTTGCTTGCTATAAATATAGCTCAGTTGTCCATGTTCCATCATATAACTATTCTGTTTCTATATTTTCTTTTTAATTTTAAAGAAGGACTTGAATCATCAGATTTATTTCCTATTGTGATTAAAGGAAAACTGCCTTGAGATAAAAACATCAGATGAAGATTGTCTAACAGTAATCATCATATTAATTTTCACTCAATTTTTAAAATAATCTGCAGGCATTCATTGGGCCAGAATACTGCAGAATTGTGTTTGTTAGTAATATTTCACTCACCTTATAAACATCCTGTAAATATTCATCTCTTTAATTTTCTATTCTGTTATGATACAGAAGTCTTTGTAATACATAAATTCCTGAAAAAAAAAAAAAGCCACAACAAAACACAGGAGGTGGTAGGGCAGGAAGAAGGATGAGGATGAGTGGACAGGAAGAAATGGGGACAGGAAGGAATAGAAAGAAAAGGAGAAAATGAAAGAAGAAAAGAAAGAATAGATACTGTCACACAAACTCTGAGAAAATGTCATTTCTCAGGATCTCAAATTCATAGCATAAAGAACACTACATCTACTACTACATTCTATAGTAAAAGAACACTACTAATACAGAAAGGTAGAGCAGTATTTAGTGAAATTTAAAAAAAAAAAAAAGCAGAAATTAACCTGAAGTCTGGTATGGAGGCTAAGACTCACATTTGTGTGAGTTTTGTACCTCTTCTTTAGATGTCTATATATAAATACTTCAAATAAAACTCATTAGTTTTTCTTACAATGAACTCCACAAAGGTAGAATTCCATAAATATATTCCACGCAATTCCACATACCTAAAGATACATATGTGGACCAATGTAAAAAATTCAACATTGTCCTATGTGACATACTTGTCTCTAAATTGGAGAGCCATGGATTCAATAGATGGACCACTCAATGGATAAGGAATTGGCTGGATGGTTGCACTCAAAGTGTTGCGGCAGGTATTGGAACTGGTGTTGTTTAACATCTTTGTCAGTGACAGGGACAATGTGATTGAGTGCACTCTGAGTAAGTGTGTCTGACATGAAACTGCGTGTTGCAGTCAACACACTGGAGGGAGGGGATGGCATCCAGAGACATCTTGACATCTGTGCCTGTGCAAACATCATGGAGTTCAACAAAATCAAGTGCAAAGGCCTGCATGTAATCCCAAGCACAGATACAGGCTGGGCAATGAGTGGATTGAGAACAGCCCTGTGCAGAAGTACTTGGAGGTGTTAGTGGATGAAAAACTGAATATGAGCCAGCAACATGTGCTTGCAGCCCAAAAATCAATCTCATCCTGGGCTGCATCACAGGTGTGGCCAGAAGGTCAAGGCAAGTGATAGTTCCCCTTTACTCTGCTCTTGTCAGCCATCACCTGCAGTACTGCCTTCAGCTCCAGAGTTCCCAGTATAAGCAAGACATGGACCCATTGGAATCCAGAGGATAGCCATGAAGATGATCAGGGGACTGCACCACCTTCCCTATGAGGACAGGCTGAGAAACCTGGGGTTGTTCATCCTAGAGAAGAGAAGGTTTTGGGGAGATCTTGTAGCAGCATTCCATTACTTAAAGGGAGGCTACAGAAAAGAAGAAGAGGGACTCTTGATCACGAAATGTAGTGACAGAGCAAGGGGCAACAATTTCAAACTGAAAGAGGGTAGATTTAGATTAGAAATTGAGAAGAATTTTTTTACTGTAAGAGTGGTGAGGCACTGGAACAGATTGCCCAGAGAAGCTGTGGGCATCCCCTCGCTGGAAGTGTTCAAGGCCAGGTTGCACAGGGCTTTGAGCAACCTGGTCTGCTGTAAGATGTCTCTGTCCATGGCAGAAGACTTAGAATTAGATGCTCTTTAAAGTCCCTTCCAACCCAAACCATTCTATTATTCTATGATTCTATGATTCTGCGATGATTCTGTGATGATTCTATGATTCTATGACAACTGCTCCCACAAAGCAGAAGATCAGCTTTTTATGCTTCTTTTAAAATTATTTGAAAATAATAATTCTTGTGTGGTATTCAGCATAAAAATATATTATCTAATATAGACATTATGTCATATTTGGAAATGTTTTGGTGAGTCTGCTTTTTATAGCACTCATCTTTGAAATTCTTCAAAATATTTCACTAAAACACAGGGAAAAAAATTTAGTTCTGTAAGATAATAATTTTTCTTGTTAAAAATGAAACCCACATTTTCTGTCTTTTAAAAACTTTTCCAAATTCAGTTAATTTACTAGGATATGTGCCATCTTACTGCTACTGAAAAGAGGGTTTCCAACTACACAAAACAGAAAATAAAAAGACTGTCTTAAATGATAAATAGTACAAATATAATTATGAATGGAGAAGTATAAATATGGCATGACAATTTTTAGCTTTATTAGCATTTGGTGAACTGGATAATTTAACTCTGACATTGCAGTTGGGCCTGTAAAATTTTTGCCTTTGCACCTTCTTATTCTTCATTTGCCTCATTTATTCTTGCCTTTGAATCCCTGTTTCTTACAGTCACAGAAGTCTTTCAATTTCCTTCTCTTTCTAGTCCAGTCCAAACAGTTCCCTTATTTTCCTATCAAAGACTCAAGTTCATATCCTACTATTCGTGGTGTGTTCTTTCACCCTTCATAGTGAAGACTCCTTCTGTGAATATGTACAATTCATTCAAACTAGCAATAGCTGGAATAAAGATATTTGTCTCTCTACTATGACCAACTCCCTAGACAAGGTGAGAATAGTTGTAGAGCTTCTATTATCAGTCTGGACAAACAAAATAATTTAAAATCTTGTGTGTATTTTTTTACATAAAAAGCAAGGAAGAAGATACCGAAAAGTAGAAACTGAAAAATCCAAAGGCAAGCAAAAAACTAAGAGAAAGTTATGAAAAGTAAGTAAGTAAAATTCATTTGTGGAGAAAAATATTAATTTTATAAATGTGTAAAATCAATAATGTTATATAAAAACTGCCATTCTCTATTGATGCTTCTTTTAGTTTTATTAAAGCAACCCATACTTATGCAGTGGTTATTAAAAGCCAAGAAAACCCATGACATCTGTTAAAGTAAAACCTGCTGATAACTCTAATAATCATACAATAAATTATATAATA
>NW_009728927.1:28609-28901 GCF_000703405.1 Apaloderma vittatum | reverse complement strand
TGCTAGGCCACTGGCCATTGTATTTGAGAAGCTGTGGCAGTCTGACGAAGTTCCAAAAGATTAGAGAAAAGGAAAAATAACCCCCATTTTTAAAAACTTAAGCAAAGAAAACTCAGGAAACTACAGACTAGTCAGCCTCACCTCTGTGCGAGGTAAAATCATGGAGCAGGTCCTCCTGGTAGCTGTACTAAGGCACATGAAAAATAACAAGGTGATTGGTGACAGCCAACATGGCTTCACTATGGGTAAATTGTGCCTGACTGATCTGGTGGCCTTCTCTGATGAAGTTACA
>NW_009728927.1:0-28593 GCF_000703405.1 Apaloderma vittatum | reverse complement strand
CACATGACATCCTTGTCTCTAAAATGGAGAGACACGGATTTGACAGATGGACCACTCGGTGGACGAGGAACTGGCTGGATGGTCGCACTCAAAGAGTTGTGGTCAATGGCGCAATGTCCACATGGAGACCAGTGACAAGTGGTGTTCCTCAGGGGTCTGTTCTGGGTCCAGTGCAACATGGATGACGGCACTGAGTGCACCCTCAGTACGTTTGCCAATGACACCAAGCTGTGTGGTGCCATGGACTCACTTGAGGGAAGAGATGCCATCCAGAGGGACCTTGACAGGCTTGAGAAATGGGCCAGTGCAAACTGCATGAGCTTCAACAAGTCAAAATGCAAGGTCCTTCACCTGGGTCGGGCCAGTCCTAGGCACAAATACAAACTGGGCACAGAGTGGGTTGAGAGTAGCCCTGAAGAGAAGGATTTGGGGATGTTGTTAGATGAGAAGATCAACATGAGAAGCCGTCAGTGCGCTCACGCAGCCCAGAAGGCCAACCGCATCCTGGGATGTATCAAGAGAAGCGTGGTCAGCAGGTCAAGAGAGGTGATTCTCCCCTTGTACTCTGCTCTT
This sequence comes from Apaloderma vittatum, assembly GCF_000703405.1. Classification (NCBI taxonomy): domain Eukaryota; kingdom Metazoa; phylum Chordata; class Aves; order Trogoniformes; family Trogonidae; genus Apaloderma; species Apaloderma vittatum. The sequence goes on along the minus strand of NW_009728927.1, from coordinate 28,020 downwards.
GAGAGACCCCACCTCAAATACTGTGTCCAGTTTTGGTGCCCCCACCATAAGAGGGACAGGGATCTGTTGGAGTGTGTTCAGAGGAGGGCCACAAAGATGATCCAGGGGCTGGAGCACCTCTGCTACGAGGACAGGCTGTGGGAGCTGGGATTGTTCAGTCTAGAAAAGAGAAGACTTCGGGGGGACCTAATAGATGCCTTCCAATACCTGAAGGGAACCTACAGGAAGGCTGGGGAGGGACTTTTTACAAGAGTGTCCATTGATAGGACAAGGGGAAATGGTTTTAAGTTGAAGGAGAATATATTTAGATTACACCTTAGGAAGAAATTCTTCAGTACAAGGGTGGCAAGACTTTGGAATAAATTGCCCCGAGACGCTGTGGCTGCCCCCTCCGTGGAGATGTTCAAGGCCAAGTTCGATGGAGCCTTGAGTATCATGATCTAGTTGAGAGGCGTCCCTGCCCATGACAGGGAGGTTGGACTAGATGATCTCTAACGTCCCTTCCAGCCTAGGCCATTCTGTAATTCTATGATTCTATGATTAAGGAGGACCTACCCTTCATGAAACCATGCTGACTAGGCCTGATGACTTGGTGTCCCGTAAATGTGTCTCCGCAGCATTAATGAACACCCACAATTTGGCTGTCCACAATCTTTTTTGAGTACTTAAATGCTGTCTGCAATGCAGATGTTGTTCTTCTACTGAGCTGTTGAACAGTATACAAGTCACAGATTTGTGGTCCAAGTTCTATTTGACTTGAGAAATAAACGGGTTAGTATGAGTCTCGAGTCAAACTATGACACCTCTGCCTGATAATGCATTTTGAATAGTGACAACAAATTTGTAAAGGATTCTCTGAAGAAGGAAGTTTTTCCTTAATCAATCTACAAAGTATTTAAACAGTACAACAAAACCCAAAAACGTTATATTGCAGAGTAAGCTTGAATAACTTCACAGAACTGTTATCAGGGGATTCTCATACAAGAAATACTCATTCCAAAGAAGGCAAAGCATTTTAACAAATAACTGAACTCTGACTTCTAGATAGACTTTAACGGATACCTGGTTTTGAAGTCCTAAATCACAGTCTGAACACTGTTTTTTATAGCTTTCATATTTATAATACATAACCAGTGCAGTATGACCTCTGGCCTAATCACATGCCACTTCTCCAAAGAGTTTGCAATTTAATTGATGAGCCAGAAACGATACAGTGCTAATACAAATATGGAGAAACAGTCATAGCAGAACTTCATCGGAACAAGACGTCGTCATTATTCCAAATTTATTTCAGCATCAGCCTTTACTTTGCCCTTTTTATAAACTATAATCTGCAGAGAAATTTCAGTCTGAGTTATGTGAGGCAATGAAATCAGTATTAAAACCTTAGTGAGCATTCCATCAGAATACCCAAATATTACATACTTGTTATGGTTCATTAGACTTCCAGAAGTTCAGCAGCACATAGAAATCAGTTGTTTTGCTAACTTAAAATTTTCCACAACATAAAAACTGAAACCTCTTCCATCAGGTTACAGCTCTTTTTCTTGCTATTTAAGTAAATAAATAGTGTATAAGGTGTTGAGAGGCCCTGTCCAAATTTGACTGATTTACAGAATGACTTCTGAAGGCTTCCATAAGTTTGGAGGAAGGGGTGAGCTTTTGGGATACAACAAAGGTGCTTATTCTGCTACTAGTAGCTTAAATAATTCCCATTTCTTTTAAACTACCCGAGGTTCTTCTCTTAATGTTTAGCACAATTCCGTAATATGATCTGCTGGTAATAAACTACAACAAAACACCTTGATTCCACTTCAGAATTACACCTTTATTCAAAGGTCATCTAAATAAGAAATTCATTAAAATAAATATCTTACTTTGCCTTCAAAAATCTCTCCCTTACCCACTCCACATAGTCATTTAAGTTTTCAGTGTATTGAAAGGGCATATTTTTTTCTATTTTCTTCCTAGCCTTTGTCTAATTAAGGTTGAAAGGTAGCTCAACACAGGATAATTAAGCTGCAACACACTCGGGCTTAGTTTCATTAGCACAAAACAACAGTAGCAGAGAGAAAAAGGCACAGAATTTACTGTCAGGCAGCAGCTATAGAAGAAATTCCCTTGCAATCTGCATACATACTGTTTACAGAGTAAAGAAGGCCACTAAATAAATCCAAGATCCAGTTGGAGTATGATCTACCAATGACTTTTTGCATAACTAATCATTAGAAATCACAACACACATTCCACAGAGGCCAATATTAAATTGAGTTATTGTCATGTTAGTATGGTCTTTCTGGTCTATTCAATAAAATTCTGGCTACTTAAAACCCCGAGGGATAAGTTCTGTTCTTAGTTATACTGATGAACTCAATGGAAATTATCAAGAATAGTGGCCAAGAAAAGTGTCTAATGCACAGTACATATTTAAAGAAACGATCACATTAATTCACATTTTATTATCTTTCCATATCAGAACTACATGGTGAAAAAGAAATGCCTCCATTCAGCGCATACACACTCTTTTTATTGCCACGGAGAATAAGAAAACATTGTTTTGCAAAGATGATGCTTTCAAAGCTTGTAAAAAAGAACTGCTCATTCAAACCATACCCAAAACAAGCCAACTGTGTAACAGTCCTCCAAGTCAGCCTCTGAAATCACCAGCTGCAACGACCTCTAAAAAAAAAAAAAAAAGCACATTTTCTGTCTGAATTCAGTCCACTTGCAACTCTCGGCAAGCAGAGAAACAAGATACAGTTGAGACATCTGAACAGTATTTTAGTTCCAAGACTGATATTTTTCACACAGCTTACTGGTCAGGGCTCCTGTGATGCCATACATAACCTATGGGCAGTAGGTAATTGTTACCAGTTTCACCTATACTCGGTAATTTGTCAAAGGCATGTCATGAAAGCCCTGAAGAGAGGACTAAAAGCACGTGAAATAAAGAGGCCTTAAACACAATCATCTTGAGAAAAAGTGATGCAGAAACAAAACCTGATAGTTTCTAAACCTCACAGTTACGTCAGTAAACCAGTCGCCAAACTAAAGCACAAAGATGAAATACAGAAACCGGTTTATATCAATTTGATAGGGTTTTTTCCAAGGGTCATTTCAAAATTTTGAGATGATTAAGAGTTTGCTATGGCAAATACAAACTGAAATATAGTAACCAGAAGCAGGGAAGGGCTGATGAACAATCATATAATACAAACAATATTAACCACATTATTCTGCCTGTGGAATCCGGGAAGAAATACACTCCCAAACTGCAGAAATGTTAAATGTAAAATACTTCTTGCAGATTTTCAATCCAAGAGAAACCAACTTATTACAGTATTTGCTCGAGCCTGGTTGCAATTAAACACAGGAAGGATATTAAAACCTCCAAGAGATTTTTTTAAGCCACAACAGAAGAAAAGGCACAATTGCATAATTGGAACCAAATCCAAAACCCACTTCCTTCTTATTTACTAGCATCATCTGAAGGACACTATTTAGATGCTGAAAAGTCTGGAGCTGACAACTATAAATCATCTAAAAGTCAAAAATTTCAAAGGAACTGTATGACATGGGTTAAAAGTTCATAGATGAGAGATATAGAAAGTTAGTGCTCACTGTAAAAACACATTCTAGCAGTCACTCTACCTTTCTTGTGAAGAAAATCCTAGAATTCTATTTTGTTATTGGGGAAGAAATCCTCTTTGGTAGTAATAAGCTGCTAAAAAGCTATAGGGCAAAAGTGTTTGATATATAGAATCTGAAAGATGTCTTTTTTAAAATATTCTAAAAACAACATTCCTTTAGAGAACACAACTTCACTTCTAATTTAGTTCTACACAGATCAGTTAAATACTAAACAAAGCTTCAAAACGTTTTCATTAGCAGTTGAATTCAGTTCAATCCATTTTGTCATTAGCATATCTGTGCAGGAAACTGATATGAAAAGCATCCTCCAGCCCTCTCCTCCTCCCATAAGAAATTAAAAATATTCTCTTGCATCTCTGTAAGGCACACAGAAAAGTGATAGTACAGACCTAGACGGACATGTACACGCTGTGCCTTTTGTTATAAAATAGTGGTTTTCAGGCATTTCATTATCTGAATGCTTTAAGCTAACCCTTGGGGACTTTTTTTACTTTCAGATGTCATCAACACCAGCAATGAAGTCCTACGTATAGGCCAGCTTCACAATTCTCAGTTCAGATGAAGGAATGGACAAAAGGTGCAAGCATGGCGCTACATTAGCTCAGTGAATGAAACATGGACAAAAGCCAAAATTCTCATTCTGGTCCCTGCTGTCCTAACATCAGCATCAGGAGGACGGTTCAGTAGCACTTTTGTTTTATAGACAGGAAAAAAAAAAAGATTCCTTCTTTTTCACTAAAAATTACTCCACTCGGTGAAATTCACACTGAAGGGAAAGTTACCATGATGCATCTGTTTGACTTCTAGATCCCACCATTAATCAACTGCAACAAGAACCCAAAACCCCACAAGTCTACAACTTCAGGTTCCTTATTGCTTTGGCAGCATCCCTAAGAGACTTCGAAAAGCGATTCCTTTTAAACATTCATCACATGAAGAAGAGCTAGCTTTAGATATCGCAGCTTGGTATGTAAAACCATAATCCCTTTGAAAGCACAAATCTTTCAAGAACCTGATCATATCACAGCAATTATCTAACTTTCCTTTAAAAAAAAAAAACAACACAACATTCCCAGCAGAAGTACTGCAAAAACAATTCCCTTTTTTACACCATTTTTTAGATTCGTGTTATTCTTTCTTAGTAGACACACCCTTAAAGACTTACAAGTAACCACCAGTTCTGCAAAAAGAAAGAAAATGAACCAGGAAAATGAGATCTTCTCAGAGGGACTCAGCTGTCAGTTACGTTTTTTCTTCATTCATTTTACCACATTTTTTTAATAGGACTGATCACATGGGTTTATTTTGGTACTGCAGCACCTCATTCATTTTTTTTCCAATATAATAAATGTTCTCATCACAATCTTGGGCCAACACCCTGAAGTTAATCTGGACTGAAGTAATAGGGTTATCTACAGCAAAATAGCTGTTTTCTGAATAACAGCTTATGCCCATACTATATTCTAAAATACCAATTTATTTACTTAAAGTAAATAAAACCACTTATTTTACAATAAGTGTGCACAGATATGGAATTACTCCTTAATAACTTTTAGATAACTGCAATTTGATAACAAGCATGGAAGAAACTAAATCTTAAAAGAAATTAACTGTCCCTTCACCATTTAGTACTTCTTCAGCTGAGCACACAGAGGTCAAATACCACATATCGTGCTCTCTTCACTAAAATGTTTCCAAGCCTTCATTGCCTTTCTTGTGTAAGCAACTGAGTGCCCTAAATGATGATGATGTGGAACTTAGGTGTAAATTTTGCAATATGAGGACATGTGCATGTGTAGCCAAATCCATCCCAATCAAGCAACAAGTTTCTAAAGACAACTGAGGTGACAAAGCAAGGTGAAATGAAAGAAGAGAGCTCCAACACTACCTAACTTCAACTCTTTTTACACTCAGCATTTGATAATATATCTAACAATAACCAAGAATGCTCCATTTAAAAAGCCAAAACACTGTGGAATACGGAATCAAAAAATAACAGAATTACTCTCAAAATTAATAGAAATTACTGGAAGTCCTTTTTAATAAAATTGGAAATTAAAAAGATCAAGGAGAAGTAGCCGTAATACAAAACATAGATACCTTAAACAACAAAAAGCAGTTCCATATATAAACAAAATATTTAATAGGAGTTTAACATATAGTTAAAATATTTTTCTAAACTGCTTATTACATTTTTCAAATACAGGCACAAAATTTACAAATATACATAAGTATGATGAAGAGTTCAGTCCTTAAAAGTATTTCTGAAGCAAATGAAAAATTCTTTGTTGATTTAAGCAAGGGCTTCCTCTCCTTTCCAGACCTGATTCCAGCAAGCATTTAAACAAGAACGGTAGGTATTATAACAAGAGCAACCTCAATCATTAGTCTTGATCATTATTGTCATACAACGATACAGGCAGGAAGGAACCTCTGGAGGTCCAACCTCCAGCTCACACCAGGGCCAAATTTTGCACCTGCCTATCACCTCTCTCAAATGTATTAACAGGCATAATGTGCAGAAAAATACAGTTTAATAAAGATGAAAATAACAGAGCCTGTAGTACCTTTGATTAGTACTGCAAAAAGTTTTGATGTACATTTTAAAATGTACTCTAAAAATTCCTGTGCATCATGTACCTAGTTGCTACCAGCAGGTAGTTGCATCAGCAAGACAATGTATCATCTGATCGTATGCAGCTCATACCAACACCACTTTCTTTTTAGGAATTATAAATCCTTGCATCAATAGTGTTTAAATATTCAAAGCCAATTTAAGGTTCTCATAATTCATGGTATATGGTATACCTTCCATCATCAAAACATCTTTGCCTTTACAATTTTGATGAGATTTTGCTTTAATGTGCCCAGAGAAAATCCTTCATCTTCAAGCTTACTTTATGCTTTAATTTCCAGAGCCAAAACACAGACCTCCTGGATTACATTATTTTGACACTTGGGCAATACTTGACTACTCTGGGTGACTTTGCACAAGTCATTCAGTCACTCCAGTAGCAATATTACTCAGCGCTAAGACTGAATAAAAGCTCTTTCAACTGTGGTTTCACCCTTAATGCTTGTCTACCTCAAATTATTTATTAGAATGGCTACTCTGAATATCAGGGTTATTATAAACCTTGATTAACTCGTGTTTTCAAAGAACACAGAGGACCTTTGTAATAAGTGAAAGCCAAGCGCAATGCAGTAGTAACTGAAATCACGTTATATAAAATGGTCACTGCTAGAGGGGCAAAATAAGGAAACTGTCACTAATGCCGTTATTGTCATTACTATTGTTATTAGCTGCATGAATTAATTTGCATTAATTTATGGTATTCTTAGGTTCAAACACCTACACAATTAAAAGGTGTTGTTTTGGGTTTTTTTTAAACTCCTACCTGAGATGACAAGAGATTGCAGTCAATGTGCAGTCCTTTCCCGGTCTTATACCTCTGAAGTAAACCAGCCATAATTGCCCCATACGTATACAACCCAGTAGCAAGATCTGTCATGGCTACTCCTGGTCTAACTGGCTCACCGTCCTGAAGAAAAAGAAGAAAACACTTTAAAATGAGAAACATACCACACACAACCAAAAAAAAAATGAAACCAACAAAAATAGGAAGAAAAGCAGAAGCAAAACACTACTTTTTGTTACAGCACATTCTACATAAGACACATCTGAGAAAGCTTCATGTTTCTGTATTGCAAACTGCAAGGAATGAGTATCTTTGAGTGAAAAGAAGTACAAAAACTATCACTGAAAACCAGATATTCTTGCAATATCTACACCATGCTGTAACTCTGTGATGGTGCAGACCACAAACTACAATTTTGCTACTTTTTCCCCTAATAACACAATGCTTCAACGCACCAATGCAGAAAGAGAATCCAGTGAAAACTGCATTTCAACATGCTTAGAAGCTAAAGGTCTAAAGGATCTCCACAGTACGCTGAGCAGAATGCAGGTCTGTTTGGAAGGCAGAACCATATTGCTTTGCTCTTCCTACTCTCTTTTCTCACTCCTCGCCCTCCCACTGCTGGTTTTGTGTTTTCCAGCACACACACTTCAGGTACAAGAACAGCTTTTGTTTTGTTTACACATGTCCATGTTACATGTATAAGTATATGCAATTCTTAATCTTCTGACCACTAATGACTGGAAAATTTTCGGTTCAAGTATCCTTTTTCAGCATGTCATCCCTTTTTCAGGCATCAAGGGAAGAACCTTCATTTTACAGCATGTGTTTCAGAACTTTCCTAATCGTTGGCATGAAATATGGCCCCTCTGCAATCAACAGCAAAATCAACTTCTCATTTCAGTCAAGGCAGGCTTTTACCACAGGAGCTTAAAAGTGCTGCTTCTGACACATTCTGCTGTTTCCTCCTCTGCAAAGTTTGAGTTTGGATGCTCAGATTTTGACAGCAATTGCTTGCCCTGACACGGAGTCCACAAACACAGTGCAAAGCTAATAGGACTGTTTCAGGGTTTCAGCACCTAGGTAAGCATATCATAAGCTTATTATTTATTAATCATATTGATTTTAAGTGTTTGTCAAAGTCCCCACAAATGCCTTTAAACTATTCTAGCATAAATTGAATAAAACTCTACAGAATTACTTTTAATCGTGTCTAAACTGTTATGTGCAATCATACTTTAAGACTGCAAGAGTTATATTTACTGGTAATTATTTTTTAAAAGTGTGTTAGCTTCACATTAAAAAAAAAACCTAACCTTCACTTTTTTTCTTTTGCACTCTAACAGGTTTACATAAGACAGATACCAAGTCATACATACGTTGAGAATTATTTTAAGAAAAAGAGCATTATATTGCATTGTCCATTACATTAATAGGTCAATACTGGGATAAAAATCTGTAGTACAGTATTTTCTATTAAGATGTAAACAGCTGCTATTTTTTTCATGTCATAAAAGTGAGTAAATTATGAAATCTGCATCAAATACAACAAAATTTAAAAAGTTACTGTCACTCGAACTGCATTAGGGATTACTCTGTATAAACTACACATTCTTAAGGTGAACACTGCTGTAAAAAGTATTTTTTTAAGAATCTCTTATTTCTTCCTTCTCCACACTCTAAGGTACTTCAGCTTCCCACTAGAAAGGACAAGCCAAAGGTTCCATCCCTTTACCAATCTCCTTGTACTCAACTCTGGGGGGAAATAGGAAAGGAAGTTCTTTGGTTTTATATATGTAGTCCTACTGAGAAAACTAATTAGCACAAGAAAGTTTTTGCTCCTTAGAGCTACCACTGAGTAATACAAACAAAAAAAAATAACACTTCTCCCATATTATCTGCTGCAAATTCTCAGTTTGCTAAATTGTTCTTTCCTCATTACAGCACGATGAGAAGAAATCAAAAAGACTTAAAATTTTAGAAACAGATGTGCAGCAACATTCTTGGTTTGAAAACGCATCCCACTGTTTTTCAGTGCCATTAATTTCATAGAGAAAACTACACTTTGAAGATATAAAGATCAGGACTATTAAAATAGGTTGTTACATGGGAATTTGTCTTTTCAAGCCTTGATTCCAGGATTTTAGTAGTAAATTACCTAATGTTTTAAAGCAAACACTTCATTTGCCTCAGTAAAATGTTCACTTTTATTTCCAAAAATATTTTCAATTTCCCTTACAGAACACTCCTACAAACTATATTGATACGTTATTTTTAACATATACATGCTATATTAACGTATACATGCTATAGTAATATACGTGCTGTAATAATATACATTAATATAGCACGTAACGTATAAGTGCTATATTAACATATATTATTAACGTATACGTTTTATATTGATATGTTAATTTTAACACTCCGCAACCTATAAACCTCCAGCCGTCCACATCACTTCCACTCTTTTAATCATCTTCTAACGTTCACCCATGCTCTAAACCAGCCTTGCTGTGACAGGACATGTAGTTGTAAGTACTGTGGTGCGGGTTCATGCAGGTTTTCATCTCTGTCCTGCAGAACAAGGGACACAATATTGCTTTGTATGAAGAATAAAGCTACACATGCACACAGAAATATCTTCATTTTGATGATCCATTCTAGTATTGATTCTAGTTCCCTGAGCAAAGTAAGGAAAGGATCTGTATGGTAGCTTTTAATCAAGCAAATAATTTTCAGAGTAACAAACATCAGCACCACCCCTGCCAGCCAAAAGTGATATTACTGTTCTGGTAGAAGTACAAAACATAGCCCTAGTCAGAGAGAAAGTGCTTTCAGCAAAAAAAAATCTGCCATCGAAACTCAAGGGCTGGGTTGAACCCTAATTAGAGGCAGCAACAGGATGCACCCTCTGCTCTTTTCAAAAAGTTAAAGATTCACTCCAGTAGAGCAGACCTTTTCTTCCATCATTGTGCTTTATGAGTGCTCAAGCTTACCACCAGTTCGTACTTGCATTGCTAATTTTTGCTGTTTGCTAAATTCATTCGTTTGTCAACACATTATGGCCCAGAGATAGCCACAAGACATTTTGGAAGCTTTCTTTCCTGAGTCTTTTTTTTTTTTTGCCCATTCACATAATTTCTCTTCTTAAATTTACATTAATAATAAAAAAATTATCCATTAAAAATAGAAAGTGCTCTGAAATGACATGCTTAATAAAAGCATTCTAAATCCAGTAATCTTTACAGATGGGAAATTGCTGCTGATGCTAATATGAACCAGCAATAACTATATTTTTTGATAGCTGAGCTATACACCATGTGTACTCTTGCTGCAGTTTGTTTTTAAGCTTAAGAACGGCTCCTCTAGTATTGCAGATCCCAGTCATGGCTTACTGTCTCAAGTTCAGTAAAAACAAAAACATTCCTTCAACAAGAAAGAACACACTATCATAAAGATACTCTGAATATCTAAAATTGCATGTAATAATCCACTTGGAGATGGAAGGGGATTTGTATCCATATTGACTTTTATTTAACTAATTTCAAGTTATTGCCTCAATGAGTCATAGAAATTTTCATCAAAGGTATACTCATCTGGCATTGATATATCGGAATATATTAAGTAAAAGCTTTCTGTTCATCAAATACGAAACCTGAATGTGGTGTTTAACCAGGAAGTATCTATAAATTATGTCATCCAGGACAATAAAAGTGTAATCAGTGTAAGTTTTGTGCTTTTAGCATATTTCACTTTATGTAAAGAAAAAATGAATGTGGCCTGAAACAACTACTTTCATTCAAAATGGGTTCGTGGTACAGATTTGCACAAAACATTCCCCACTACGGCTTATAAATTTTCATAACACACTAGAATTTAAAATTTCACAGGTGTCATACATTTCTAATACAGAAGTAACCAAGTACATACAGAAGAGCTTGAATTCCGTGCAGGTTTCTGCACAGGAAAACATGCTTTAAAGAGAGCATTCTACTGAACAGTGAATGTATTTGCTTTTGGAGAATCAACAAAAGCAACACTAGCACAAATGCAGTTGTTGGTGCCTCTGACTTTGCCATACTGCAGAAGTTACAGCTTGATTTCAAGGTTCAGAACTTTGGTCAGAAGCATTTCAAAGCAATCAGCATTAAATTATTTCACTAACAACTACTTCCTAGCAGAAACAAAAACAAAAACAAGCCATTCAGCAGACTTCTGTATAAAGAGATTCTATTAGATCTTAAAATCAGCATAAATAAAGCTTATGATATTGTTTCCCTTTCAAGACTTTTACACTGTGTGCCATGTATCTTTGGCACTTCCCTATTTGTATTACACTAACTTTATTTCCCAAATAAAAAGAAAACTTGGATAAAATACTTTTTAGTCAGAAACTTCCATCTCTCCCACTGCAATCTCTTCACCGCCTCAAAACTACGGTGTCACCTGACACAAAGTACTGGTGAAAGTGAATGTTATATATGTGACAGACTTAAAAGTTTAAGTTTTTGCTCAAAATCCTGGGCTGGTAATATACTGATTCCATAGCTTAGTATTAAGAGTTTACTGACTGTAGGCATAGCCTCAATGCCTAATAAAGTTATGTGATCTGCAACAGTAAACTGCTTTCTGAAACATTCAATCAGTAGCCAGATAGACAGAATGAACTAAAAAAATCACAAAATGATTATTTCTCTACGATAAAATGAAATATATATTGCTATTAGTTCTGCCCATTTCAAGAATGTCAAATACAGGACAAAATTTTAGTATCATAATTATTAAAATACTTTATGATGAGTTGTAAATATGTATGAGCATATCTCAAAATTAAGCACTTCGACGATGTATGTAGACGTTTTGTAGCTGCTGCTTGAATTAATTATAATTTGCCTACTGCATCAGCCAATACCTCTAAGACAACCCTGCAAGCACATTCAATGGCTTGTTTACTGAAGGGAAGTTTCCACAGAGCATTGTTACACTGATGTTATTATGCTGGTTTATCTATAGCTACCACAGCTACACACAAAGCCAACATCATCTGTTAGAACTTCTTTTTCCACTTCATAAGATTGGTACTTTCAATTTTAAGAAAAAAAAAATCATACTGTAGTTTACTAAGGTATGCTTCAAATGGTCACATGAATCATATGAATTCCATGTTATCTGGACAACAAATAATTCAAGGTTTAATGAAGAAAAACAGCATGAAAAAAGTAAGATTTTTTTTGCTTCTTTACTTTGGCCACTTCTCTACATACTGACCGAAACAAGGTCTTCTACTTTTTTCAGAGCTGGTATTGTGGAATTTTAAACAAAATTCAGTCACATGAACATAACTGTAGAAAATGGAAGATTTTACTATAATATATTGTTATTTTAAAGTAACTTTCAAAGAAGCAAATAATACGATTTTAAAGCCCCTTGAGTAAATTTTCACTATAACAACAAAAGGTACATTTGCTTCTTTGGAGTCATTCACCATTTAAGTCTCTGAAACAAAACTGTCCCTCTATACATCAGAAAATGCTTGATGAAATAATATATGGCCAACTTCAAATAAAGAAAAATAAGCAGCAAGCTTTAGCATGTTTATTTTAATCATGCAAGAGAATGACTAAGTCTCAATGAATTGTTAAAAGCCTCCAGTGAATAGACAGAACTGGTACTAACAATGATTAATGATTCCTATGATTACATTGCCTCAAGTCCTGGTGAGGTGATGCAAACATCTGGATTTCCAGTGTATATCTTAAAATCTTTTAATAAAATCCATCTTCATAATGGCCACTGAGCACTATTACTCTCATAATAAAATTTACATGCAATTATTCACTGTAACACTTATATTTTCTGTCACTCACATATCACTGGAAAGCTTTACCAGAGTCCCGGTTTTCTTCAATTTTTTTTTTTATGCATGTTGCACTAATAACATTTCCCCCTTCCTAACAGTTTATACTCCCATTTAATTGTGTTTAGTACATTTTGAGGTGCACATAAAATTTCTGGCATCATATTGGAAGCACTAACATTTGCTCTACAGACACCAGGGTCAGAACACACAGATACTTACATCACAGTTACTGCGATCGCTCATTGCTCAGCATCTATGTGTGTTACACATTTGAAGAGAAGCGTCTGCAAGGACTGCACTCAACTTCACATTGTCTTGTGTTTTGGGATGGGATATCTACGAGTATGTGTCACTAACACGGCAGCAATGGGCAGACAATCCTAGGACACCAGGCACAGGATGTTTCAGTTTCCTCAGCCAAACAATGCTTAACATTTTATTTTTTTTTCAATAGAAAGGAGGACTCTGGTAACAGTAAGTGTCACAAGTACAGAGTTCTGATGTTTGCCATTGTTCTCTGCAGAAAACAAGTCTATTGGTAGAATATTAATCCTATAAAAGAGTTATGTCCAGATCATACATGGTTAGCTCTCAGCAATCTACTCAGACATGAACATCTGGTTCTAAGTACAAAAATGTGATGAATTTCTCATTTACCTACGGCATGCAAGTGGCATCATTTAAAGATCTGCACTACTACTTACAGAAAATCAGGAGCACCATCACAGAAGACTATCTAGTATTTATGACGCATGGAACAGTCTTGTAACACTATTTAACTTGAGAAGTGACACTTGGAGACTACATTCCCTGTATCTGTAGGTGATTCAAAATAGCTTAAGAAAATGCCTGTTTGACCAGTATTTTTCCGAGGTGAAGACAGACACTCTATGTACTCCTGGATTTCAGACATTAAGGCTTTCTGTAAGGCTTTCTGCACTACTGCAGCTACCAACGATTTTGAGTATCAGTGGGAACAGCAGCACATAAAGCTCTTCTAGAATGACTAACGGCACCTCTGCTTTTTTTTCAGGCATGATGACTGAAAAGACAGCTTGTCAGAGTCATCTGGATGGCTTCACAATTTCCTCTTTCAAAGAGGGAATATCATTATCATTACAAGTATGGTTCCATCAGACAGATGTCAACAATGCATCTATTACAGCTCTTGAAGTGACTACAAGTGGCCACTGACAAGTTATCATAAATTGTCAATTTATTCACTGGAGATTTATGATACCATTCTTCTTCCATTTTCTGTTTCTCAGGCATTGGCTTTGCAAGGCTGTAGTGAGATACCCAGAGAACACAGGCACTAGCATTTTCTTAGATTCCCAGAGATAGACATCTTGCTAGACTCAGGACAGCGGGCATAATGGACGTGTCAGCATAGGCTAACTTGCTCTATGCATCATCAAATTTTAGTATCTGGTGCAAAAATTCTATAAAATTTTTAAGTTGAGCACCCTACCTCATGCCCTGTGATATGCATGAGACCAGAAACAGCAGCTGCAATGGAGTCATATCCACCTCTCTGGACCTTTGGACCAGTCTGACCATAACCTAAAACAGAAAGAGGACATTCAGTAATTCAGTCAAGGACAAGTACAATATATTTCAGTGCAAGAAAGGAACCAACTAGTATTTCTCATCAACTTTTGTTCACAAGTTGTCCTGACTGTACAACCAACAAATGTTATTCTATTCTATTTATTTCCACACATTTTTAAGAGTATATGGTTGGATTTATCCTGTGCAGATTGATGATGTGTGTGATCTTAATTGTAAACAGATTCCTGGCCCTGCTATGTTTCATTCACTTTGCATAGAATTCCTTTTTTAATTTGCTGGGTCAGCTCAGGGGGCATTAAGATGTCATTTCAGAGGCTCTATAATATCTTTACAGGCCTCCAACTACTGTCCAACAGGGTCCATGTTGCCCGTGTTGTATCTCCACTCTCCCATAAAGATATCTTAAATACCACAAATGATACTGAAATCATGACATCTATGGTTTAGACATATTAATTGTTCCCCTCCTCACTTCTCTTACTTTATTCCACATCTAAACAGAGCTACCCCCAAAATAAAACATTGTTTACAACAGAGGGCAAGGCTGGCCCTTCAGCAAGTACACATAATCTGTTTGCCAAGAGTTAGGAACAATGAAATGCAAAATACAAAAAACTTTTATGGAACTACATAAATACAGTTTTATTCAGCTAAAGAATTAACTTGGAATTAACAGCTGTAGCCAGAAGGATGCTCTCTACCTTTCATCTGCTTTAATTCACCACGTTCTTACAACAACAACCACAGTATCTCCCTGATGAGGTCTTGCAGGATTAACTGAAGAGGTTACAGATCCAGAGAGCAATCTTATTCCCCTGCCAGGGATTACTGCCTGTCAGTCACAGCATAACCTAATAATATAGGGCTGAACTTGGAGCTAGTTAATGTACTGGGCCTGTACAGTGTAATGACCTTAAGCGGTCAAAGAGCCAAGTCTGTTTTTCTTTTATGGAACCAGTGACCACCAACACAGAGGGGAAAAGTCAACAGTGAAGGGAGTAACATGTCTGATTGCTGTTATTAAAACTAACAGAAACCGTCAGAGCCGTTAAGAATCAGATTTAAGAGTCTCTCCTCCTCAAAAACAGAGCAAATTAAAAAGCTGTTCTCATGCTTTCTTTTTCCTTTTCATATATCTCCAAGAGAAATCCAATTACAGGAACAAACAAGAAATATTTGTCAAACAAGATTTCTAGTTTGGTTGGCACTTTTAAGGCAACGTTTCTGTATTATTCTTAGCTAAAAGAACATTAAAATAAAAATTTATTCAACATATTCTGTAAGATAAAACTTCCAGAATGTCCTGAATTCCTATTACTTATTCTCACAGAATAAGCTTCTCTGTATACAGACAGTCTTTTCAGTAGATGTGACAGTCTAAACATTGCTGTGTTGATTACAGCACAAAATTAAAAATCATTACTCATTGGGATAATCTTGCTCAATTCCTCCAACTTGGACCAATACTCTTATGTACAAATTCATAAATGACTTCTAATGTATAGCGCAAGAGAATAATGATCACTTCAAAGTGGAGTTAAAGCACTTTGCTACTCCAATTAATATTTAGTAAATCATATCAAGCAAAACGATATTCACTAGCCATACTGATTTCCCCATCATATCACAAACTATCTTAATCATCTGTTATTTTTTCTGGAGACCTCAGATCCACATTGTGCAAAGCTGAAAAATAACTCCTACACTCTGTGCCACAGGCAATAGCAGGATACTACTGCCAGCACATTGATTTTGTCAATGTAGCCTCAAACAAACATTTCAGAAGAAAGGATTCAGCACCTCTTATGGTCAGATCTACATCTTATTGACTTTACTACTCACAAGAGAGAAAAAAACCCAAAACCTACCAGTTTACCCAGTTTTACTCAAAACCATGTCTCTGACAACAGCTGCCTATATGACCTGAAAGAGCAACTGGTGACATTTCCTTTCATATTTACACACTTACATTTACAGAAAGTAACAGTGTTTTCATTCTGAAACATAACAGACCTAGTAAAAAATAAAATGTCTTGGATCTACCCAAAAATGCTCTGAAGGTCTCTAACCAGGCATATACCATTATCTCACTGGAACAAACTAGATCATTAAAATCTTTTAAATGTGTGGGGCCACTTCAAAAACAAAATCTTGCTCAATAAAAAAAAATAAAAATGCTCCAAACAAATTTAACTGGAATAGTGAAAAGCATACTGAAGTAAGTGAGAAATTATGTAGTGGCCTCAATTATTAACAAAGAAAAGACAATTCCACACATCTGCTCACACAAATGCTTTCATAAACAGAAAACATCTGAAAATTAAACATTTAGCATATAGACAGAACAACTATAAAATGCTTTGCAATGCTCTTCTGGTAAGGACAAACACCATTCTTCAAACATTAAACTCAGGAAAGGTGACAGAAAACAAGTTGTGCATTTTTCTATCGATATTTTAGAAATACAATTCTTTAAATCCTTTTCACACACTCTAGCAGGCTGGTTACAAAAAAAAAAGTAAATATTTAATTGTTTTCTGGTTAAAATCAGAGGTTCCAAGGAGTGCTTAAGTAGTTTTTACTGGTCACGATAGATTAAGAATTAAAAAAATATATACCTGATTCTGCTTATTAGCTTAATTCTGAATTGCCAAAACTAGTGTGGAGACAGAATCTGTTGTCACTGGAAATGGCTTCTCCCAGGAACTATGAACATATAGAATGGCTGGAAGAATAGG
Source organism: Apaloderma vittatum (assembly GCF_000703405.1). Taxonomy (NCBI): domain Eukaryota; kingdom Metazoa; phylum Chordata; class Aves; order Trogoniformes; family Trogonidae; genus Apaloderma; species Apaloderma vittatum. The sequence goes on along the minus strand of NW_009728927.1, from coordinate 10,780 downwards.
TAGCTATCTAAGTGTGAGAGTTAAGTCACAAATAGCTGTTTCTACACATGAAAGATCTCATTATCTAGCCAAAAATTAAAGGCTGAAACGTTATTATACTAGCAACCTACATAGGTCAATGGAGGAAGCTAGTGCAGATGTTTTAGAAATAACCATGAACACAAATACAAAATGTTTGAAAGGGAGCACAAAATTACATTCAGAAAAATTTCAGATTTCACCATAACTGTAACATATATTACACACATTTATATCCATATATAAATGTGGATATATGTGTGTGTATAAATATATAAAAGAATTTCTTAAAGATATAAAAATGCCACCCCTGATTTATCTTTGTCCAAATACTCTGCGTTCTCTCACACTTGAACTCAGCATGCAAAAGCCTAAATTTGCAGTTACACACACTTAACTCTAAATATAAGTTCCTGTTTAGTATAAGGTACTTAGGGGCTTATCAAGTTTAGATGCAACGGGAAACACTTCAGGCTGAAAAGATAATCCCTGCTGAATAAAGAAAGAACAGACTTTAGAGCGATTCTCTTGGAAAACGAAACAAGCAACGTGATGACACTCTTGCTCTGAACTGCCCTCTAGTGGACGTTACCTCCTTAGGCTACTTTAAATATTTGTCTTTCCACCAGTAGAGAATCTATTTCAGTCCATAAATCCAGTGATTTTTTGGTATTATTTTTCCTTAGGGGGCGGGGGGGAGGGGGGTAGAATATATTTCAGAGGAGACAAAAAAGAATTTAAAACTTAATTTAATAAAACTGAGTTTTCTTTATCATTTCAGCTGGAGGGAGCTGCATAGTTGCTTAATCTCACATAAAGCTTTAAATTTGTGTAAATGGGAATTTGGAAAGAACATAAGTTGCACTCCCCTTAAATCCTTATTCGAATCCTAAAACCTTCATTCTACACCTTGCACTAGGAATGCAAAACTTATTCTGATACCTGTCACATCCTCACATGCTGCTGTATGAGCTGTTTTGCTCTAGTGCACAATATATACGAGTTTCACAACTGAACTGCTAGCAAGACACAATAACCCCTAGATCTCCAAGTGCCTCCTAAAAATTGTCACTGTCAAAGCACTGTTTAGTCAGCATAGCAAACATCTGAAACCACCAGAAACACAAATTCTAGCTGCCCACTGAAGGACTAGCTGCTTACTCAGCACAGTCACCTGCACCTTAATCTCCCTGTTCCTGTCCTGACCCTACAGCCAAACCTATCTTCTGTATAAGAAAGGGTACTTTTATTCTCCTTCCTTTTTTTATGAGCGGGAAAAATAGACTGGGTATGAGGAAAGTGTGAAAGAATAGGTTGCACTGGCTACTTTGTATCAGCTTAACGGAAACACCAGTGCTTACCTTAGGCATTTCCAAAGGGAATGCCATAGCTTCAAGCAATCCTGTACCCATCACAATTTCCACCAGCAACCTTGTATTCTTATGTAGAGGAGAAAGGAGAAAGTAACCTTATTACATTTAGCATCCTTTGGTTTTCAAAATCTTGCAAGTGGTTAAAGATAAATTTCCAGCTGAAAATTTTGGAAGAATATTCTTAGCCCAGATCTCCACCATTTCTCTTTGCTAGTCTGCAACATAACATACTGTGTATGAATATTCAAATTGAGACATGTTCAATGTGACATTAAAAAAAGAATATTTTTTCATATTTGGGGAAATAAAGCAATTTAAGTTTCATAAAATAAGGCAGTTAATAGGGCATAATGCAGCTCACAGCTGTTCTAAAAAGGCTCCAGTTTGATAAAGAGCAATAAAAGAAGACTCAAGATGTCTAAAAAATATTTATCTAGCAAAACTGAAAGATAATTGCGGTGGAATAAACAGTAAACTATAATAGCACTAAGATCCTCATCACTAGTAGCTGGAGGCATTACAGAAGTAACTTTATGCAAGACACCAGTCCATTTGGTAAAAATTGAAACAAATACATTTCCTGTAAATATTAGCAATATATATCCATTCCAATTAAAACTAGAATTGAGACTGCTGCAATTATCAGATTAAACTACTTTGTTATTAACACTACTCAATTCCTGACAAAGGAAAGAACTGAAAGTATTTCTTTCTCCCAGATTTTTCTAAATGGATCAGGGAGACCTAATGAAATAAAGACATTCTTCAACAGGAAATAAATCTTAGCTACTTCTCTAGGGTTGGAGTGACATTCTTGTTCTGATGAAAGGGGGCCAATTAGTCTGAAACACAGAAGCCACCTCTGACACAATTGAGCTAATAATTTCTGTGCTTAGTGTACAAGTGCCATGTGATGGCACTCAAGCTTTGGAACACACTACAGGAAAAATAATATTATTTGCAGGCATCATATGGGTCAAAAGCTGGAGGGGGTGGGAATGTCATAGCAAACTACTGCTAGTTTATCCACTTTAAAATGGTCAATGTATTTATCACATGAGAGGCATTCTTTGCTTTGGAATCCACCCTAAATGATTCTGTTCCAAGAGATAGAAATAAATATTATGAAGTGACAGAGATCAGGCTGAAGATTTAAAAAAAAAAAAAGTAATAACAGTAAAAGCTGTTAGACTGCACAAAAGTGTTACGAGTGAAGCTGCCAAATGCCAGATGCTCAAAAACGTCACATTAAATTTAAAAATGCTAGCAAAAACTGTTTCCAAAAAGAACTCTGTTAGAAAAACACTCGCGTCTTTCCAGGTTTAGCTTTATAATACCATGTCAGCTACAACATGGTGTTACTGCATTTTTGCCAGATGACAGTGGGATTTGTAGCTACATTTATGGCAGACATTCTTCACAAATTTTAAGAAAGCAGGCAAACCAAATAAACAACTTTGTCCCAGACAAAGTTCCATGTGTCTGTAGATCCTATGCTATTCCAAGACATGTACTAACACACATTTGGACACCCTGTTTCCTTGCTCAGGACTTACTGATGATACGATGACAGGATTCCTAATATGTGTATAAAAACAATTCATTCCAGCTAGGAGCTGCCTGAAAGCATCTGGGATAAACAGACCCCAATGTGTTGCAATATCAGCACTTAAAGGGCAGTTACCCTAAAAACCCCAATATTTTGATATGGGCTACCTTAGATTCATTTGAGATTTTTATTAAGGTTAATAAAAACGCTTCCTTGTTTCTCAGATTGTTGTGCATTTGATTTGTATTTGGTGAAACTTAACACTCTTCCCAGGTTAGTGGGTCACAAATACAGTTTGCACCTTCCACAAAACAGAGAAAGTAAATCTTGAAAAAATTACTAAAATCATAAAAACTGGAAGGAAGACAAAAAACCCTCATGCAACACCTGAAATTTCTACTCTCATTTCTTCAATACAATTTGCTTTCAAGCTAATGATTGCCCTGTAATTAACTGCTACAGGAAAGTCTGAATATGATTTTCTGTGTCAAAAAGAAAGGTCAGCATTTCTCATTATGACCTTCGTCCAAAATATTTGTGTCACATGCCAGAGAAAACGAACAGCCATTATTTCTGCACTTCTTCACAATTTGATAGCATGATAAAACTTTATAAGGCCAAATACAAAACACATTGTACTAAAAGGAGACGAAAAACCAACACGGAGACATGCTGTCAACACAGACCAATTCCCTGTAGCTCAATTCCCACATGACAAATCATAGAATCAAATGGCATTATAAAGTTGGCCCATATAGGTTATTCTGAGCAAAACATAGAAAAATATGTTCGACAGGCATTTCTACAAATAGGGACTAAACATTGTCACAAATTCAATCCAGATAGACGGCTATCCCTGCTGAATAACAAATTAATGAGAAACACCTTTTGACTTGTTCTATTGCCAAAAGAAAACTTTCAATTAAAGACAGCCTTACATCTTTACTTAATAAAGATTAATGAAACAAGCAGAACACAAGCAATTCTCTGTGATGAGAAAAGCCAAAAATCTAACAGATGCATTATATGAAACTTTGCAATGTCAGAGCTGCCAAATACGTTCGCAAAACGAGTAATGACTTTTGGAAAATGCTTGCCATGTGTTGATCAGAAGGAAAGGAAGTACAACTTCCTGGGCAGGCAAGCATACAGGAGATCAGAACTGATATGAAAAAGGTGAAGTCAGAGCAAACTGTCAAGAGAGATGAAAAGCTTTTTTCGAAAGAAAAGGAAAAAGAAAAAAAAAACCACACGTGAAACAAAACCAGCCAACCTTAAGACAGCAGGCATAAAATCTGACCAATCTGCTAAATACATTTCATTTCTCAGTTGATGATTGTGAATGTGTACAGTATATCAGTTACTTTATTCCTTTTACACATGTTGATTTAGACTTTCTAACCTGATTTTAAACAAAATCAGGTGTTATAAACTGGAAGGCAGAGAGAAAACTAAATTACTGAAGCAAATGCAAAACTTTCTGCTAGGATTTAGCTCCTGAAAGACTAGAAGGGGACAAACAACAGCCTCTGCCAGTTGTCCAACTCCATTCAATTTTCATGTGACCTGGGTACCCAGCCTCACATAATTCCTCTGAAAACACCAACCACACTTCTGGGACACAGCAACAGATCATCTCAAACAACACAAGCCTGGTTTTCAACAGGCTTTTAATCAGGCCTGCAGACTTCTGGGCCGTATTTTCTAGCTTTTCAACATGCCAAATATAAGTTACAAGAAAGCAGTTCTTCCTTCCATAACCTAAACTGTAATTACCTAAGAGATGCTGCTATCACTCTCCTTTGCTAAGTCAGCTAACTCATCACTTCGAATTTCAAGGCAGAAGCAGGTTCCTGATCTAAGTGGAAGCACTCTTCTACATGATCTAGAAATCAAATGTGACAGTGACCACTTTCTGAAAAAGAAAATTTCAGTTAAAAGCTTAATCTGAATGACACCTGAAAGCTTAAGTCCTCAAACATTTTTCACTGAGTGATCTCCCAGTCCTTATCTTGACCCACAAACCTTCCATTGTATTTTCTCTCTCCTGTTCAGTTGAGGAAGGGAATGATAGAGCAGCTTTGGTGGGTACCTGGCATCCAGCCAGGGTCAGCTCACCACAATATTTATAATGCTATGGCCAAGCAGAACAGTGTCAGGACAACATTCCTTCTAAAGTGGATATTACCTGAACAGACCTTCATTTGTTCTGACTGAAAATAGCCCAGCAATGTCCTATGGAGAATATGACCTTCACCAAACACTCCACTACACCCAGTGGTTGCACATCCACACATGCACACATAAGTACCATTACCCTGGATTTTCTCTTTGAGATCAAATACATAGTCTCTCAAGGGGCTGAAGCTGGAAAGAAGTGTCAAACAATCTCAAAATCAGTACAGATCTTTTCTCTAAACTTTACAAAAACTTCCTCAAAGATTTCCAAAACAAAGTTTACCTCCCAAAGACAATAAAGTTACATGGAATACGATGTTCTTTAAATTCCAGCCTGTCCTTTCAATGTCATAACTTTACTGACATTTTTTCAGTCTGATAAATCCAAAAAACCCTCTATACACAAAATACGTAAACAGCTCAACCCTTACTCAGCTCAGAGAAAGAGCATGCACCCACCTCTTATTTCTGAAATCATGAACTCTAACATGAATTTCATATGCAGTCCTGAAAGAACATCAATTTTCTATGCAGCCTAATGAAGGTGTAAATCCCAGCTTGAAGTTTAAATAAACTATTCTTACAGATCAGATGGAAGCAGAAGGTTGTGGTAAATTACCATGGCATTAGAGACAAATTGAACATAAAGTTGAAAGAGCCTTTGCTCAGAAATACATATGAAAGTGATCTTGAATATTCTTAGCATTAACAGATTCCCTGATTATACAATGCATAGTTAAATATAACAGTTGCTGATCATTCACAGGAATGTAATATGTGGAGTGATAAAAAGTAAGTGCATCTGGTTACTTTAAACAGCTGAATCTAATAACTGGTTCAGTGCATTGCCTAACTTGAATATTTTTCTCCTAACAGATTTTTACTATGACCCTTAGATTTTTTTAACGACCCTTCAAGAAGAATCATATGTGAAAAGAATCATCTTTATCAAAAAAAAAATCTGTAGTGGATACAACTGATATTTCACATACATGGGTTTTTTCACCTCTGTAAAGATTTTCCTTACACAATTACCTCTAATCAGATTCTCTGACTCATATCTCACTGATGAGAAACAACTTCCAAATAAATAAATACGAAACATAACAAGACATCAGTTGCTTAGTCTGAATAACTGAACAAACTTTTGACAGGATAGAGTACTAAAACATCTTTGAACATCACTTTGTTAAGGTTTTCAGAACTGCAACAAAGTTAATAGAATTAGAGCAATTTATAGCAAAGCAGATGGTGTCTTTACTTTCAGTCCATGTATTTTAGTACATCTTGGTTCAGTTTGAATGGTAAAGAGGTTTAGCTTTATTACCAAATTCACTCCTACATATCTCAAGTTCATTAACCTGACAGAAATAAAAGAAACTGATAGTCATGTATTCTATACCCTGCATAGGTACATGATATAATAGCCCTTACTGCAAAAAGAATACAGTTTTATACTAGCAAGAACCTTGGAGGCACATTTTGAAAGACATACTCTTTTACGAGAGGCTACAAGATTCTGGTCTCCCATTCTCCTCCCAAAAAGGCCATCAGGGTTCACCACAAGACCTGATCACAGGGGCACTAGGTACCTCTTTCCTGACTTCACAACACCCACAAGGACTCTATTCCTGGACAAGAAAATCATCCTATCAATTAGAAAGCTTTTCCTAATTTTTTTTTTCCTGAAATTAACAGTTACTTCTTGTCCCATGTATCGTGAAGAGCTGCTTCTCTTTACAAGAGCCTTTAATTAGGGGAAGATCATTATCCACAAACCTCTTCTCATTATGCCCTTACTTTGCAGTAACATCTACAACTTCCAAAACCAAAGTTTTCTCTACAAGACAACTTGCAGATCAGTGAGTTTAAGCCAACTCTGGCATAAACACTGGGACAGAGAATGCTTTTAATGTTCAAGTACAGGGAAAAGTGCCAGGCACTGCCACCATTTTAGTTTCTAAAAATGACAAAATACAGGCTATTTTTCAATAGTTTGTGTCTTCTACACCCAAAACTGTTTTCTTTTTCTTTGTTAGCTACTGACAAAGTGTTTTATTTTATCACAGTATTTTAAAAACAGAAGTAATGAAGACCATATGCTTACTGTGAAACATTTTCAGGTCAACACCAACTACTTAATGTGTTCCTACCAATCTAACAACACCCACAGAAAATACCATGAATGGGCACAACAAAGAAACTGGATCTGTGCACCGTTTTAATAAGTCATATTCATTCCTTCAGTGAAATCCCAAAACTTTATCATTTTAAACAGTAAAAAAAACCCCAAAAAACAGCAAGAACCACCTCAGAAAAATCCTGCAATCTCCATATGAAATAAGTCCATTCTGCAAGGAAAAAAAATTAATAAAACAACATAAAGCAGATAAGTTGCCTCTAAGACTGGAGATTCCCTAAAAAATATTTCCTTTGGAAACCAGAAATCTTTAATAACAACAAATAAATAGTTTGGTGATCTTTACTTGGGTCTTCTCTTTAGAATATTAGAACTCAAACATAATAAATACTGTTTTACAAATGCCTACTGCAAGGCTTCTGAGGCTGCTTAAAATCTTCCAGCTTTATTTTCTGTTAACTTAGCTAGGCACCAGTCCGAGTATAATAGCTACTGAAAAATAAACACGAAACCATCAGTAAGTGTCTTCACAATTGTACTGTGTTGCTATGCTGTTCATATCCAGGATTTCAGTACCTAATCTGGTTTCATTCACTGTAAACTAACCCAGTGTCAAAATTTATGTCTCACAGGCTCTCTGTCTGCTATAGTATCCTTCATTAGGACAGAGTCCAAAATCCCGAAGTTTCAGATTTTATACAAAATATTGCTATTTATATGAAAGAACAAGCAATGACCATGAGGTTGTAAGAAAAATATTACTTCCATGCACAGCTGAAAGTCAATACTTAATTTTAAAGCAAGGAATGCCTTGTTTTTAAACTTTGTATATGCTTCATATTGAACAATGAATGGGAACACAGTGTTTCAGAACACTCATTTGCAACTGTTTCTTATTGCCAAAGTCAGAGTATTTTGGACATGTAGGCTATGTGTAACTGAAGAAATAATAGTGGAAAAAACAGGAAAGCCCTCCTGGTAGGATGTTTAGTACCAGTGCAAAAGGCTAGCTCAATCACTTACAGGGCAAAAATAAGATAAAACAGAAAAAGCACTCCAGCTGCTGGTGGTATGATGACAGAAGCAGCACAAACTGGAAGATTTAGTGCCACTCAGCTAAAAAGCCCACCTTCCTGGAGGTACACAGCAGATCTGAATCAGCAAGTACATCCATCCTACCCACAGAGAAGGGGTCCTGTCAGCTCCCATCTGTTTCTCAGAAACCTTTGTTTCAACACATTTCCTTTCAGCTTCCACCATTCTTGTATTATTTTGCATTATTGACACATTTTGGAAGTTTAGCCCTGTGTTGATGCCACAGCCCTTTAGTACTCTAGAGGTACTGGCAAAAAACATTGCAAATACAGCTTCCCGAACCAAATCACACTTCATACTAGAATGTGAGACCATTCAGAGAGGTGCATCTCTGACACAGACCAATTTCACCAGCAAAAGAAAACTTTCGTCAATATAACAAAGTGTTTGCTAATGCATTCCACCAAAACAGCTAAACCAGTGTTCACACTTCTTCACATTCCCAACAGGCACAGCTGTGCTGACAGATGCCTATTGTATAGAAAACAGTTTGATGCTCAGTTTCAAAGAGTTTGACAACCAGCTGAATTTTCCAGAAGACTCCTCTTTTGAACAGCCTGTTTGGGACCCTAGTATGCTCATTTTGCAAGCAGCAAAGGAAAACATAAACCCTCCAGCAACATGAATTTGTTTTAAGCAGGAAAACTATGTTTTGGTTCTGCATCTTGACAGAGCATAACTGTTAGTCCTGGTCGAGGAGACACTGTTAAAGTTTGGGTTTATTCGGAAACACCCTACAAATGCACCTTTGCGATAATTTCACTCGCTCTAGAATACATGCTTTCTGTGAATGACTTCATGTGGTTAGGATTGTTCTATATACTAAGTATTTTACCCTGAGAAGAAACACTGGCCACAAAGCACCAATCCTAAGGCAGCAGGCTGGTTTGTAACAGTTCTCACGCCAAGTAGAAGAAAGTTTGGAGACTTTACAGGTGACTTTCTACAACGAGTATCGTGCCTCCACTTCACTCTATCTTTAACATTTACTGTCAAGACGAAGCAAGTCCTTAAGATATGATAGTCCCTAAACGTATACGGGCAATCTTCAGAAACCTCAGCTACAGTACCATCTCACTTGAAATCAACCGCTCTCTCTTTCAGTCTCCTTCCTGAAGCTTTGCATTTACACACATCATCTTTTGGTCATAAAGAAGAACTGAGAGCACATCAGTAGCACATACTGCTACACCATGATCACCAACGCAATGTTGTGGTGATTGATTGCTTTATTTTTAGAAGTACGAATTGTTTCTTCATTGACAGAAGCATGGAGGGGGTTTCTAAATTATAATGAAAACAGTTATTTACATCATCAAAGTAATATTTGGATATCTACATTTCTGTCAATTAATTTCCTCACATAAGCAATTTTTTTTGCCTTTTAACATTAAAGTTTTCTGGTTTGATGGCTCAGCCAAAAGGAAAATTAGACACAACTTGGACACTCAAGTGGCATGTGACAAGTTTTTCATAAGGCAGCAAACTGCAGAATGCTAAAAGGCAGAATTTTCTCTATAATGCACTACCAATTTTAAATATCCAGTCTTCCAGCCTTGTGGGATGCCTTTATTTACTATCCTTGAGAAAGAAAATGGCTAAGTTATATGTATTATTTACGGTTTTTACACTGCTCCTTCCTGTATTTCTATTTCCTTAACTCTCTGAAAACTTCAACAACCCACTTCTCCAACTGTCATGTCTGAACTTTTATTACTTTCATTATCAGTTTTCAAAATTTTTCTTAAGATTTTTATTTCCTTAACATTCTCATTCTTTGAATTTCAAGTAGCATTTTGCCTACTTCCACACACTAAGCAAGGCTTAGTGGTTGGTTTGGGTTTGTTGTTTTTTTTTTAGGAAAAAGCCCTGAGGTTACCTTTCACATGCAATGCTTTTCACCTATAGATAGTTATTGTTTCCACTTTCTTAAGTTGCCCACATAATTTTTGCAATACAGTACCCAGAAGCAGACCTAGCCTTTCAACTGAGACCTTTCCAATGTGGTGCAGAGCAGAGAAAGTGTCATTTAAGCAATATATGTTTTATATAATCCAGTATGGTACTAACCTTTCATCTAACAACATGACATCATTGACTCACGGTCAACTTTGATCATGCCCCACCATCAGTACCAAGTCTTCTGAGAACCCTTCTCTAACCCAATGTACTTTATTAAAAGGATTATTTCTAATAATGGGTTTAAGTTAGAACACAGGAAGCTAGAATACAGGAATTTCCACCTCAACATGAGGAGAAACTTTACTGTGAGGGTGAAGGAGCCCTGGCACAGACTGCCCAGAGAGGCTGTAGAGTCTCCTCCTCTGGAGACTTTCAAAATCTGCCAGAATGTGTTCCTGTATGGCTGCCCTAGGGGATTCTGCTCCGGCAGGGGCGTTGGACAAGATGATCTCTAGAGGTCCCTTC
>NW_009728926.1:0-6925 GCF_000703405.1 Apaloderma vittatum | reverse complement strand
CCCAGTTTGTATTTGTGCCTGGGATTAGATACCTGCATAATTTTTATTCACTGGCTAACTAGAGTCCCCAGTAAGAGGAAACATTCTTCTCTGTCTGAAGTTTGATATTATATCATCTCTACCCAAGTCTTCTCGACAATCACATATGGTACTACCCTGCAAGATGGCAGGTGCTCTGTGTGAGAAGCTCTGTTTTCTGAATGTTGAGTGGGAGTTGAGAAGTGATTTGGACTGTGTTACACTATGATGAGAAACTGAGCAAGAGTTGTTTATTTCATGTTTACAGTTCTAACTTCATTGAAAAGGAAAAAAAAGAAAAAAATAAAATAGGCAGGGAGGGCTAATTAAACTCGAATTTCTACAATTATTTGACCCCTTTGGGAGGAGACAGTCATTGTATCCCTCGTAACAATTTAGAGTGCTTAAAAACATAGGTAATTGTTATGCTTAGCCTTTTTTTTTTTCAGAAATCCCCTTCCAGGAGGCTCTTGCAGAAGATTCAGGATATTTAATAAGAAAAGTTCAGAACAGTTTGTCCAGCTGAAAAGATGAAGTACTTTGGGGTGGATTAGCTCCAGCAAGAGACAGAGGAGGAAAAAAAACCCGACAACACTGGCTAGGAAACATTTCCTCTTCTTTACTTCCCTAGTCTTTGATATAAAAGCAAGAATTACACTTTGAGTAAGATGAAAACATGTTCTTGATGTTCTGGTATCCCTGGCAAGAATGGGCCCTAGCTCAGAGACATCAGTGCAGGAGCCTGAGTGACTAAACTTCGTGATGCTGAAGCAGGGAGCAGATGCTGGCAGGTTGGAAAGCTTCAGGGGGGAATAATGCTTTCTTGTTCAGTCACCAAAAGGGAAATTATTGCTAACAAGCTAACAGTTGTTGTTCTATTTAAATTATCCTGGTAAAATCATCTTTTCTGACATCTATTCCCTATACTAAGTCTAAACAACACATGAGAGGGCAGTGCGCCATCCAGTAAGTTAAGCAAGACAGCTGTAAGTGCAGGCAGCTTGCAGATGATTCATTCTTATGATACGTGGTAATGAGCAGTACTCTTTCTAGAAGTGAAATGATTTCTGTTGACCTTTTTTAGTGGGCATTAATAGAAGCCTGAAATTAAAAATCTTTATTAAAACCTTGTTCCGTAAGATATGGTGCTCTGATTGGTCAAAGAGTTACATGGGATTTTATTTGGACTTTAATACACAGTCTTCTATAACTTGGGCTCTGGCCAACTTTGGGGGATGTCAGATATGCTCTGACTCTGCAGGAAAGTCAAAGTGGCAACTTCCACGTATTTCGGACGATAAACCTGTATGACAGCTTGAATCTGATACCTGGGCTCAGTTAAGACAGAGCTGAAGCCCACCCTTCATCTATTAGAGCAAGTAGCATTGCTGGCCATGATCTCTTTCCCAGGCTTGTCCTAGGACTGCTGGTGCACAGACAGTGACCATCTCTCATTCGGGCACATGGAGAAGGTATGGGATCAAATAAGCATGTCTCTTTGTGAAGGCATGCAAGCCTAATTATAATCTGTATAAAACAGCCTGTATCTGGGTTTGGTTATGCTCAAGCCTCTGGCTCAAAGATCCCTGAAAAACATCCCTAAACATCAGTTCTCAGATATTGTTTTACTGGTTTCATATTGTCTTTACCATGACAATGATGCGAAGAAAGATGCCTACTAAAATGAAAAATTATTTATTTACCTGGAACTCCTGTTTTCTAAAGTAAAACTCCTAGCAGGCTGCCTTCATCTTTTAAAATGGGTGCAATTTCCAAACTTTTCCAGTTGATTAAGACAAGGACAATTCTTACAGATTTCTTCATAAAACAGTGACTATGTATTTGCCTAATTATTGCAGTTACCAACAGCAATACAACAGAATTCTTTCAGAAATTCACCTCAGAAAAGAAATGAACAAAAATAAAACACAACGTAAAAAAGCTGTCAAAATAAAACCATAAGAATTTATAGTAACTAGCAAGAACATAGGAAAAGATATAATATTTAGAATATGAAAAATTCATGATAAATAATCCTTTTAATAGTGAATAAATTAATGTAAGTTCTCTCTGAGCCTGAAATACAGAATAATAGAGACCCACTGTTTGATATGGACCCCACTAAAATATTTGTAAATTATATGAAATACTAAAGCATTTTATCACATCCTTTTTGATCTTGAATTTGCACAAACCCAGATTTAATAGAAAACCTGTTCTTTAATCTTAAACCATTAATTTACAAAGGAGTTCTGATTCAATCAAAATTAAATTCTAATATTGTTTTAAACCGTGTATGATGAAGATTTTGCCTTTTCACCTTTGATGATAGGATTGAATGAGCTCCATATAAATGGTTTTAACTGAAATTTGGAATATAGGAGCAAGACTAGTGTGCAGTTTTCACACTGCATTGAGCTATTCAGAGTTTTAAAGTCTATGCAAGATACAGCGAATATAAAAAAATACCAAGATTCTGCTATAATCTGGAAATTCACATGTACTCAAGGGGAATTCCCTATGTTTTCTCTTTCTTTTCTGACTTTTTAAAAATTGAGATCCAGAGATAAAAATCATGGCATCATAGAATCGTAGAAAGGGTTGAGTTGGAAGAGGTCTTACAGATCATCTAGTTCCAACCCCTTCTCAAAGACAGGGGCACCTTCTGCTAGACCATGTTGCTCAAAGCCCCATCCAGCCTGGCCTTGATGACTTCTAGGTAGGGAGATTCTACCATCTCCCTGGACAACCTGGGCCAGTGTTTCACCATGCTGATAAAGAGTCCTTCCCTAGCTTTCCTGTAGGCCCCCTTTAAGTACTGGAAGGCTGCTATAATGTCTCTCTGGAGCCTTCTCTTCTCCAGACTGAACAGCCCCAACAGTGTTAGTCTGTCCTCACAAGGGAGGTACTCCAGCTCCAGATCATCTTCATGGCCTTTCTCTAGACTTGCTCCAACAGATCTGTGTCCTTCTTGTGCTGGGAATCCCAAAGCTAGGCACAATATGGCAGATGGGGTCTGACAAGAGCACAGAAAGAGAATCACCTCCTTCAGCCTGCTGGCCATGCTTCTTTTCATGCAGTCTAGGATGTGACTGGCTTTCCGGACTGTGACAGCACATTGCTGGCTCATATTCATTTTTTCATCCACCAACACCCCCAAGTCCTTCTCTGCAGGGCTATTCTCAATCCACTCATTGCCCAGCTTGTATTTTTGTGATTGATATTGTTCCAACCCATGTGCAGGACCTTGCATTTGGCCTTATTGAACTTCATGAAGTTTGCATGGGTCCATCTCTCAAGTCTGTCAAGGTTGCTCTGGATGACATCCGTTCCTTCCAGCATGTTAGCACAGCAAAAGTGTGTTATTGGCAAATTTGCTGAGGGTACACTCGATCCTGCTGTCCATGTTGCTGATAAAGCTGTTAAACAGCACTGGTCTCAATGCTGGGGAAAACCACCGGTCTCCGATTGGACTTCGAGCCACTGACCTCAACTCTCTGAGTGCGAACATCCAGCCAATTCCTTATCCATCCGTCCATCTGTCAAATCCACGCCTCTCTAATTTAGAGACAAGGATGTAGTGGGACAGTGTCAAATGCTTTGCACAAGTCCAGGGAGATAATGCCATGTTGCTCTTCCCTTATCCGCTTATACTGTAGCCCCATCATAGAAGGCCATCAAACTCCCCTGCCAGAGCAGGTTCCCCTAGGGCAACCACATAGGAACGCGTCCAGGCGGGTTTTGAAAGTCTTCAGAGAAGGAGTCTCCATAACCTCTGTGGGCAGCCTATTCCAGTGCTCCATCTTCCTCACTCATATGACTTAATGACAAGGAAAAATGACTAGACATATGACAAATTATAACAGGCAGTATAATACTTAACAACTAATAAGAAAGAAACTAAGTATAAACTAAGTAAGCATATGATAAGTTTTGCATTACTTAGTGAGAAAGGCGGGGTGGGGGAGAGAAGAGAGAGAGAAAAATCACTGATCTGAGTTCCTGCATTGGTCCTGCCAATGAGGATTCAAGGATGTGTCCGTCATCTTTTCTTCTCTGCTCCTTTTCTTCTTTCTTCTACGTTTTTGCTTTATCTCACCTCAACTGATACACAGTTTTCTACATACTGACATAGAGTATGTATGGGGGGAGTAAGGTGCTTCATGGGAAACATGTTCATGGCAATCTTCATTAGCACTGATAAGAGATAAGCTATGAGGCAAGGCCATCCTGCCTTCACAAGACTCCTTCCCTTATGCATATTCAGCACCAAGGCTGTTGGAGGCACCTGTTTCCTGTTTAGCCTTATCAGACACCTCTCCCATATTAGCACTTCTCAATTCATGCTGGTGGTTTGTTCTCTAATGTGACAAGAAATGCTTCAGGCAAACATTTACACATCTGTCCGCTACAGCATAGTTCCAGTGTTACATCAGATACTTTGAAACTGAAAAAACTCCAAAATATATACACATAGAACAAGTAGTTTTTATGTCTGTGGACCACAGCAGCATCATAGTGGGGCAACCCAGAGACTCAAGGCAACTGCTGTGGGGCGTGGATGCAGTCAGTCTACCCCATTTTGTTGGAGGCCACCTCTGGCACTGCTCACTGCTTTACTTAACTTTATAAACATAGCCTTTGAGAGAGGAAAGACTATAATGAACTCTATTTGGTAGCCACTCACAGCACAAGAAAGAGGACTGTCCTATTCCAGCTGCAGAAGTGGTCTGGAAAGTGGAAGCTCACTGCAATCTGAGAGCCTCCCAAAAGGATGAGTTACTTTCTTCCACAACTCTGCTTAAGCTCTATTTATTTAAAGCTATTTGTTTAACTCATTAATTGAGACGGGGAAATGCTTGTTTGCTGCTGAGAGTCACTCAGTTTTCTCTGGGGTCCCTTAAGCCAAAAAACCCTGAAGACTGGCTGAAGCCTGGCAGACAGCTTACAGAGGTCATCAGATGACCATTGGAGAAGAGGTAGTAGGAAATTTGAGATGGGTTTGGAAAGGACTTATTTTGAGGGACATCCTTATATTAGATTTTAGGGTTTATCTGAGATATGGGTAAAATATGAATAGAAAAATACATAAAGAATATATGATAACACGGGTATCAGACAAGAACTCCTGGTAAGCAGCAGGGAGGAAGCAGCAGTGTAGTGCAATTGCCTTTCAGTTCTATCTGTGAGTTGATCTAGGGAAATTAGTTTGTCAGCCTTATGCGCTTTTCTAGTCAAGCACACCAGAAATGTATCAAACCTTCTGCATGCTCAGTGTTGTTAGCAACCTCTGCTCAGGAGACGTCCAAGACTGAAGTAATAGAGACTATTATGGGTTGAGCTGCAAATATATTAGCAGTCGTGCAATCAAATTTACTGCACCAGAGTGAGTTCACTTTCCCAATAAAGTCACTTCCACGTTTTATAGAAAATAAAAATGACATAGTATGCCAAGTATTTCACAACTTCCTGGCTGGAGAATACCAAAACTGAAAAACATAAATGTGGAACAGTTATTTAGAAAAGGTGCTTTCTTTCATATTGCAGCTCTCCCATCTGCCAAGAGTAATATGCCCTCAGTGGACAAATGACATAACATACATCAGGGAAATCCTGTCTTACCATAACTGCGCAGGTATATTTGTACTTCACTAAACAGTAGTTCTGATTACAAGTGCAGTAACCCAAATTGTATCAATGGCTGAGACAGAAACATAGAGGATTCAATCTGAGACCAAAAAAAATGGCTCTAAACCAGTACATTTAGCATTTATCTTCGATGAGTATACCTTAAGAGAATCCGAAATATATTGTACCCGTCCACTTTAAAGTTGAAAGAAATCATAAAGGTAATCTTTAAATTTGTGATGTGCTAGGAATGGCCTCTTAATTTTACTTCAGATGCAATGTTTCAGCAAGGAATACAATGGCAGTAATATGATCAATACCTCTTCCACTCCACCTCCACCCACATCAAAAAAGAAAAGTTAAAGATTTATTTTTCTTATGCTACACAATTATGATCCCAAATTTGTAACATCCTACAGCTACACCAGGACATCCCAGGAAAGGACTAGATGCATGAGGAAAGAGATATTTTTCTTGTTTCTTGAAGGACTTCAGTATGGACTATTTACTAGATAAGAAAGAAATACACTTGCCACAGCCTACCTGACAGCCTGTGCTGCTATATCATCTCAGGGTCCAACAATGGAGCTGTGGAAACATAAAGAAAATGATGGTCCCTCCTCTAAACACTTTAGCATTGTGAAATGAGGCTGGAGCACTTGAGGGTTCAGACACTGCATTGCAGATTTAGGCTCCCATGGTATAAGATGGTTTGTATGATACTGGCAGCCACCTGCATGTAGATGAACGGGTTTTAAAAATGCAGTTACCAAGTGTGAGATTTCAATTTTCAGAAGCTTAAGCTGAAATGTTTTTAAGGGTCTGGTGTCAAAAAATGGAGACCCATTATCTTCCAGATTATGTATTCCACTGAGAGTTCTCAAAAATGTAATACTAGGCTATTTTATAGGGTGTATGAAATAAGTCTACAGACAGAGAAAGACTCATTGGTGAATCTTGGATTATAATGCTGTAGAAGAATTAGAAAATAATGCAGCCTGATTTAAGATAAAAGTTTAGCCACATTCCAACGATTTCTTGTTTAAAAAGTCATCATGCAGCTGGATCTACAAGAGGCCAGGTCTGTTGGAAATGCATGGAAATAGCCTAATCCCACAGAGGGAAAAGGGTTTTCGAAAGGGATTTGGCAGGGCTCATAGAGAGAGCTTTAAACTAGGTATGGAAGGGGGTGGGGGCAAAACTAGGACCACTGAAAAGGAGCAAGAATGTAATATGCCGGTGCTTTTATGGGAGGAATGTAGTAGTAACAGGATCATAC
>NW_009728925.1:13052-20790 GCF_000703405.1 Apaloderma vittatum | reverse complement strand
CCCATATCTTTGTTCACGAAGCCTAGCCGTGATGATGAATGGGATGTAATGTGGGCTGAGACAGTGGTTGGATGACATAGTTCCAGCCTTGAATATTGTGCAGGCCTTTGGGTTTCTGCCTGGCCACCTTCCTCCGGAGATGTGTGTGAGATGGCATAGCAGTGGCAGGGTTTAAACAACAGTCAGTGTTTGATCCCTCCATTCAGCTGGACGGAAGTTGACACATTGCTTTACCAGGGCCCAGATTTGGAAATATTAGCCCCTTTCCATCTCTAGCATCCACTGGGATATTGCGATTTGTATGCTTGCCACACCAATGGAGGCAAGGGGAAGAATGGAATGGGAAAGGGTGTATCAAGGGAGTCCACCCAGAGCCCTTTTTCCATGGCAGTCAGTCCCCATCCCATAGCCAGGCCTCCTCTCACCGCTTCCTGCCTGCTCCAGGCATTTATGCCCATTACTGCTTCCTTTGACATATACTTGTTTATCCTGGAGCACAACACTTAGTTGCTTTGCATGAGGACATCCTAACTATGACCTGCTGCCACTCCACTCCTTCACCATGTGCTTACAGGGAGTTGACTTTAATTAGATTTCTCACTAATTTCTTGGCTGGGAGTGGGGTCAAGGAGGGTATTATCTATCAATTGCAAATTAATTGTAGTTTTAAACTGTCAGGGTCATAATACCATCCATTTCAGACAGTTCAAGAACAAGCTGTTTTCAAAAATGAAGACTCTCAGTGCTTAACTTTGCCCCAAAATTTCTCCATTCTCCATACACTATACTGCCCAGATACCGATACCATAAAAAAAAAAGAGGGGCCTAGTTTTGCAGCTGAAAGCTCCTTTCCCAACAGTGCAGTATGTGAACGTGCATTTGGAGTGTTATTGCATAATAACCATATATTCACAGAAGACTTTCTTGGACTAGGGATGCTATCCTGATAGCATTGCCTTCACCACAAGGAACATCTTGCAATAGTATTTGTTATTTATAGCAATGGCCAAGAGCCTTCTGACTGCATGTTCTGCCTGAGGGCAGCCTGTGCCCATCAGATCATGGCCAAGCTGCTCCAGAACACCTATTTATTAGTTTGCCAAGCTTTAAAAAGTCTGCTATGACCCAACACATACAGGCACCTAATATCTCATTTAACTAGCTGTTCCCTAGTGCAAAGTACAAGGTAACACTTCTGCAGAAGTCCCTCACTCTTCATCTATTGTTAAACCTCATAGCTCTACTGAAATTAAATTTTAATACCCCTTTCAGGAGTTTTATAGTCTAATGTTGGTTAAGATCCCTCAAGTTATAACGCCAATAAGTTTTATTCCTATCTCTACCACTGACTTGCTTACCAAAGAAAATTATTTCACTTTTGCTTCATTATCCCCATCTGAAAACATATTTACTAATGTTAAGAACCTTTCTTTGTCAAAGTGCTTTCAAGCTTGGAGATAGTTCACCATATAAGATTTAAGCACTGTTATTGTAACTTTGGCCTACCTTGAAAGCAAGGATTGTATTAAGCCCAAGAACTGCTTAGAAGATATTATTGTTGCTGAGATGGATCAAAATAGCAATGTTTTTGCAAGAAGGCTACCAGGTAGCCTTGCATCTCATCATTTCTGTCTTGTATGACTAGAGAGAAGTTAAATAAACACACAAGAGAGACTGTACACAATGAAATGGGGAACGCGTTTTACTGGGCCTGATCATTTTTGTTCCTTTTGAACTCGGTGATGCTACATGCCAGAAAACTTCCATTCATCCCTGCCAATTCAGAGGTTCTTTGGCATTTGAAGTAAATAGCAAAACAAAAGTAAGATAGTGTTTAATAAATGGCACACTCACAAGCTTAAGCCCATTTATTCTTTATATAAAGAAATATTGAGTTATTCTATTATTTTTTCTAATGGTTTCCTTCCTTTCTGTCCCTTGTTCCTCACTGATGGTTACAGCAATAGAATAATCACTGGGTCATTTTAAAGTTGATATTTTAAAACCTTTTTAATGTCTGTATCTCGATGATAAATAGCAACAGTAGAATGATCTTTCTTTGTGTTCCATATTGCACATGAAAGAACTTCCTGGAGACACCACATGGGGTAGACCAGACTTACATCCAAGGAAAATATAAGTCAGAATTGTCTATGAGACTCTTCAGCAGTGCAGCGCTTAGGTTTGTAAATAGGAAAGTAGTTGTTTATATAAGCACATAGTGGGAAGAAAAGTTTGGGGAAGAGGACACGTCTTCTGTCAGACCAGCTGACAAAGTCAGAGAAGGAGACGATCTTCAGACGATCTTCATCAGTTGGGGGCCCAGTTAGCTCAGTTGGTTAGAGCATGGGGCTAATAACGCCAAGGTCACAGGTTCGATCCCCATTCGGTCCCCATGTGTTGCCTGATCTAGCTGAGAGGTGTCCCTGCCCATGACAGGAAGGTTGGATTAAATGATCTCTAAGGTCCCTTCCAGCCTAGGCCATTCTATGATTCTATGATCAGCTTGCTTAGATAATGCAGCAACTATTGCACATGCAGTAACACCTTGTGGTGAACCGACACAATGCCAGATGGTATGGGGAAAGGGATCTGTTAAGGCTACAAATGCCTCAAACAGCCCTGGCGCTGAAAATGTATAGGGATTAGGAAATCTCGCGGAAGCAGGATGGCCTTACCTCTAGCATATCTTTCAAAGAAATAGGGAAATCGCACATGTTAATGAGAATTACCGGAAAAAACGAAGTGCCTTGATCCCCTACCTGACATTCTGCATGTCCACCAACAGAAAATTGTGTATAAATTGAGTCAAGGTAAAGCAAAGATTACAGGAAGAAAAAGAAGAGAAGAAGAAAGAAGACAACAATGGATGCACCTTGAACTCTGCTTTGACTGGACCAATACAGGAACCCAGACCGGTGATCTCTCTCTCTCTCTTTTCATTTTCCTCGCTAAGTAATGCAAGGCCTATCATACTGTTTATTTAATTTTATGCCTAAATTTCTTTCTTGTGATGTTTAAGTATAATATTATGTTTAGACGTCCTTTATTATTTCTTGTTATTATTATTAAGTTGTAGTTCATTGCTTATTTAGCCTTTTTCTGGAATTTTGTTATATTGTCTGCTGTATCATGCTTTTAAATTAGAATCAGTTGTCCTGAGTCCGGTCTATACATTGTGATAAATTAATAAATGTTTGTGTTTGGGCCTTGAGACTTGTCTCACTGTTGTCCACGCCATTGGTGTATTATTAATTTAAAAGTCACTTGTTCTCCTCTCCTGGATGGGATGTGACAGGCCTCTACTACCAAGGCATACAAATTTAAAACAGATGTCCAGAGCCTCATGTGCTGAACATGAGGCTTACAACTGGCTCCTGCCTTGCTACCTTACAGAAAGGACGTACATAGCATCACAGCCAGGACTTCTCTGGAACTGTCTTCATCAGACCTCCCAGGTTCATCTCGTCCTGTGAAGGAGATCGTGCAGGATGCATTGTTTCACCACAGTGTTGCAAAGGAACACAGACCAGGGTCACAGCTGCTGATGTGCCATGAAAATAGACATCCAGGTTTAAAGAAGCCCTGGCTGTGAACCTGGCAATGACCATGAGTCCTGGCAATGAGCCAGCCTTTCATCAGAACTCCTCAAACAGGGAAGTTGAATACATGGATCTTGTGTGTATCAGTAAAATTTGAGAAGTCCAACACTGACAGAACTTACTGAACAATTTAGGGCCTAGCAGAAAGAGAATACCTGGAATTTAACTGACTTTTTAATGTGGTTTTGAAAACAACAGTGAGAACCATTGTATTAGTGTGAATATATGAGAACTGTGATTGGCATTAAGTGTAGGAACAAACCACAGAACCAATTAGCTGATCTGCAACATAACACAATGAAGAAGACAAGTCAAAGCAAATAGATTCGTATTCTGGCACGCTGTCCTGTGGCTGCTTCATGGGTGGTTTCTGACCAGTTGTATGCAAGTACTGTATTGCTTGTCAGACAGTATAAATAAAAAACAGATAACGTAACAACAGCAACATCCTAGTTAGAAGAGTGTCCCAGCTGAAGAAGACCAGGGAGACTCGCTGAAGATATGCCACTAGAAGACAGCCCAGTCCAAACATCTCATAACCAAGTATATTGTCCAAGTCCCACGACCCAGGGTCTAAGGTCTGGTGCACTTGGGGGCAAGATACTTGTGAGGTCTGATAAATGAGATATAAAACATGGGTCATTTTCTTCAGTTATGTTGTGTATTGAAGCTTTTAGCATTTTATTTTACCAGAGCTGCTTGAATCAACCCTGCATTACTGAAAGGCCAAGAAGATGCTGTTTCCCACTATTGCTTCACATCCTGGGTGGTCTTTGAAGCTGAATATTGCAAGAGCTGGACACTACAGCTCTAAGTAGACTTAGCATATACTACCCACGAAAATTGACTATGGCTTGGAGAAAGGAACAAGGATCTCCCTAAGAAAAGACAAGCACTAGAAACACCCTAGATCCTCCACTATTATCTCCCTCTAAGAGTCCTTAATGAAAGCATCACGGTGCAGTGTCACTTCTTTGATCCAACAAGCATAACTTAGCAATTGACTTAAATTACAGTTCTCTGGGACTAATGAAAATGTTGATTTGCCCTTTGCATAGTGTTTGTCGATAGGAAAAGTTGAATAAATAAGGGAACTGTAAGTAACTCGACCACACCTCAAAATGGTAGGTGAAGATCAATAGCTCTACCTCATGTACTACCTATGTGGGACACTGACATACACAAGCCACTCAGGTATGCTGGTCTCTCTTAGACTTTTGTTATGGCTGTCAGTCATGTGTCAATAACAATGAAAAACGAAATTGTTCAGCAAAACTTAATCTAATTCTTCTTTCCTTCTCCAGTAATAATAGCAAGCTAACCACTGATTTCAGTAGGTTTCCATCCTGACACTGATGTCTATTGAAAAAGACCGAGAAAAAATTCTTCACCAAATTAACATTAGCACTTAGATAAGCACCACTAGCCAAAATTTTCAGAGCATTTTGTGAACATAAATTAATTAATCTGCACAGTGGAAATAAAAGTAAAGTGGCTTTGACTCTTGCCCCTTAGGTTTAATGCAAGAGTGTACAAGTCGGTTTTGCATAAATTTATTTCTGGGTCAAGTCTTATGTTCTTTGCCAGCATTAGTATTCATGAGAGAAAGAAAAAAAATATTCAAGAATGGAAGGTAGTGGATTAAAAGCTGCTTCCAAAAATTGTCTTGAAACATGTCTTAAAAAGAAAGAGACAGTAAAAGTGTAATAATACCTTCAGAGTCAATGAAATAGAAATAGCATTTAACAAGTCCAGGTCAGCTCAGTTGTGAAGATTTTTCATTGATGCTCTGCTAGAATAGAAAGTCATTGTAGAAATCTAGATGTGTTCTGTTTCACAAGAAATGAAAATTTAAAACTAGAGCTAAACTTCAAAAGAGATCCAAATTCTGTTCTAGACTGTCATGTGAAAAATTACTTAAAACCTTCATTTCTCTATCCTGTGGCTCCTCTAGCACAAGACCTTAGATGCTATCAGCAAGGCTGAATGATGGATTTTAAAGTGTTCCCTGTCCCTCAGAAGAGCCTGAGCACTGGACCCATTTTCCCTGGAATACTGAACTCAAGAGATTACTACAATATTTGTGTTTTGCTTTTAGCAGAGACATACATTTGAAAAGTTTTTCCAAGCTTATTTTAGACTTTCTCTAAAATGAGATCCAGATAGTCAAGACATGCGGAGGATCAGGCACTCAAACATTAGGTGTGCGTACTGGGCAAATCTGGGTGCCAGGGAGAATATTATAGCTTTAAAGAAAGACTGGGTGCAATTTTATGTCATTGTTCAAAGTTTGCTAACCTCAGAATCAAGATTGCAGAGAAACATTGACAACACGTGTCTCCTTTTCAGCACTCCCTGATTGTCAGCTCATAGCCACAAAGCCACAGTTTTTATCCTCTCTTCTGTGCTGCATTATCCTATTTCTTTCATTCTTTTAAGACTTACTGCAAATTATCACCTGAATTTTAATGTATTTGCTGTTTTCTTTCAGTTTAACTTCTTGCAGCACCTTTTTTATAATCCAAATAGCTTCAAATAGATGCTTAAAGAGACAAGCGGCATGGTGCAAGACATATCTTAAATGTCTCGAGAAATGGGGCTCGGTAGTTCTTATCCCTAGGAGCCAGAACCAGATCCTTCCTGATGTGGCACAACAGCCGCTCCATTCCCTTTCCTACTTCAGCACATCCTGACAGTGTATTAAATTCTTGCAACCAGCATAGATGGGTAAATTCATTTCATTGCTTGCTCAGGCATGCATGGAAGTGTAGGACCAGAAGGAAAGATAGTAGAAGATTTTACCCTAAGGACAGGTATTTATATTTAGATCATGTGTGAAATTTTTTTTTTCTTTTCTTAAATTGTCAGCGAAGAAGATCCTGCAAAATCTGTACACTGTTTGTGCTTTGCATCTTTCACATTTTGAAATATTTTCCTAACATGTAATTTACATTTTCCTAGCTGATTAAATCAATTCAAGTGAACTGATGTCTTCCCATCCTACTACAAGCACAAATGATGATGTTCTCATTGGCCTCATCACACCATTTTTTCACTGAGTGATCATGACTTAACCTGCTCTTTTCTAGACTAACAAACACATTCCCTCCAGACTTTTCAAAATTAATTTGTTTCTGTAGATTTTATTTGGATTATTTCGAGGTTGCCAATATCTGTTTTTTAAGTTATTCTGGAAGTAATACTTCTTTGCTCTTACATGTAAAACCTTGTTCAATATTCCTCAGAAGAAAATTTTTCAACCTTGCAGCACGGTCCCATTTTAATGTAATTTCAGTTTGTGATCTGCTATATTCACCACACGGTTTTTGGCAGTTCTTGTACTAATGCAAACATTAGCTATGTTGTATTTGTCCACTTTTGCCCCCAAAGAACAGTACCTAGCTCATGAGTTTTATTGAATTTCATCCAACAGATACCAGATACTCTCCACAATTCAAGACTATTTTCAGGGCTGATATCCTATCAAGAGCTTATAGCCCACCTCCAACAAGGGGTCTCTTCCGCTGTCCTGAGTATATTGCCTATTCATCATCCAAATCACTCCACAGAAATATTGACCAGCACAGAAGCCCAGATGGAGCCCCACCGAAACCCACTTTCACTGTGAAAATCCACTATTTCCCTGTGGTTCCTCACCTGGAAAATAAGGAGGTGGAAATGAAGGAAAATAGTCTAACAGAACTTGTTATTTATTCTCTCCTACTCCTGTGCCAGTGAACATTAGCTTCCAGGGATCTGAACTGTTTATGTGCTACCATCAACTGGGAGATCAATAGCATCGCTAAAGCTGGATCTATAGTTTACTAAATAGATCTCATCTTCTGTGTCCACACGATTTTCCAATTCTCTGTCAGATAAGAAAATTACATTAGTTTGGCCCAATTTGGTTTTGCTGCACCTACACGCATCGCTTTTTAAGCATCTTTTTATTATTCTATGAACCTGGTACCTACCTCGGTAACAAACTTAAACTAGCTGATCTTGAAATCCCCGATATAACATACGCTTTCCTTCAGTCCTCTGGGACCATAGCGCCCTTGCTGGGTTCTCAAAGATATTCACCAATAATTCAGAGCTGCTGCAGCTAGTTCCTTAAATCCACTCAATTTTATCCG
>NW_009728925.1:527-13021 GCF_000703405.1 Apaloderma vittatum | reverse complement strand
GCTGAACTTAACATATCTTTATTATAAAAATAACCATTGACTTTTAGTTCACTCCATGATCTCATTTGCATTTCAATCTCTTTGTTAAAATTAATTTTGTCATGTATCTAGGCATAAGTAATCTTTCTTGGGGGTAGAAAAGTGAAGTAAAGATGGCAATTATTTTCAGTCTTCTCTGCAATAACCCCTCTTTTTTGTTCTTTGCATTAAATGGTGGGTCGCTAGGCACTCTTTTCCTTCTTTATATTTCTAATGCATTTGCAGAACATTTTCTTGTCAGCTTGGTGATTTTAAACGTTGGATTAGAAGTTGGACCTTTTGTGTTCAGTCTTTGGTGGGAATTTAAAGAAAAATACGGTGAGAAATTGAAATAAAAAAGAAAGGATAGGGCAGGAAAGGAACAGAGGAGTTGGAACAGAATATCAAATAATATCTTAGTTACTGAGAGTAATATTTTATCACATTCAGTTTAAAGATTTCTTCTGTGTGTGAAGATAAAAAATGATAATCTAGGAAAACCATACAGATGTTTAAAAATTATTTCAATTTTTGGGGGCACATGAGAAGGGAGGGGTGATCTGTGAATCTGAATAACCTTGTCATCTTAAAAATTAGTTGCTGTGTTCTACCAAAGCACCACGTGAGTCACTCAAGCCATTTTCAGCTCTCCTAGATAATGCAGTGATAAAAATCTTTTCAAGCACACTTGATGTCAGTAGTGACCCTTTGATACGCAGTACACTTGTTTAAGCCAATGTCTTTCAGAAATGCACCTACAAAGGTTCATTTAATAGAATTGGGCCACTGTTTCACCCAGTCCCAAAGCCTTGCGGGATATCCTGGCAACATCCCCACCTGCTTCACAAGTGCCAGGATTTCATCATGTCTTCTTCCAAGGGGAAGAAGGAGGTAGATTCTACACTGATGCCTTCAAAAAAGGAATAGGGGTGGGTCTATCAAGCACACATAGTGTAGGACAGGAAGCTCAAGGGTAACATCAGTACAAGGGCTCTTTGTTATTTCTCCTCTATGGGAATTAGTTGTTATTCACTGCCATAAGACTGTAGGGCAGGTGTCATTTTAAAGATGCTGAACTACAGTGACATGCTGATTTTTTCACTGCTTCCAGTATGTTCAGCACTGAATACAGCAGAATAGACTCGGTCTACTAGTAATATCTGCAAATTTGTCACCCCTGGAGAACAAATGAATGCCCTGGTAGGGAATTATCCCTTCATCTGTCTCCATAACGACTCCCTGACATCTGTGAGTGTGCTCACAACTGAAAGATAACTGGCTGGCAGGATGTGGAAATCCATGGTCACTTTGCATGCAGTGTTTGCAGCACACTCTTTGGATTGCTTTAGAGTCTTTCTTCTAACTTAATATTTCAAATTTGTAGAACAACATTGATTTTTAAGTATCCAGGAGAAGCCTGGCAACCCATGCTTTCCACACAGCAGACTTGGGGAACAGATGTAGTGTGGATAACATAGAGAGTAAAGCTGTCAAATAGTTGGTAGCTGCTACTGGGCCCTGAGAAGACTTTTGATACTCCATTAATTAATATTTTTTAATATCATGCCTCTCCTAGGGTGCTTTCTTGACCTAGAGCTATGACACTAAGCCTTGGATTTGTATATCAGCTATGACTAATATAACAGTCCAAGTGTACTGTTTGATTTAGATCCAAAAGAAGAGGAACAGACTCAGGTCTAAGGAGTTTCTGATTTTAATAGGTGTGATCAGAGAGCAAGTGGGAGGGAGGAAGGAAGGAAGGGAGGGAGCGGAAGAAAAAGAGGTTAAGGGGCTTTGTTCAAGCAATTCCTTTTAACCTACATATTCATCCCTAAAAGGCATTGGGGTTTTGTTACGGTTTCTTTCTGTAATGATCAGAGTGATGAACAACTGCTGAAATAAGACACTTTTTAATGCACTGACAACATAAAGTATCACTAACTTTAGTATCACTAACTTTAAGCCAGAACTCCACCATGGCAGATCTTTAAATCAAGAAGAAAATTATGTTCCAACTCTCCACAGAAGTATATGTGGGATGTAGGATCCCATGAGTGACATCCTACGGCATCTGGTAGGGAGAAGACTGGATTATTTTATCACAGTGTTTCTTTTTGGTCTTGATATTCTCTCTTCCTGATTTCAGTCATGTTCCAGGAAAACATCTCTGCTTCAGAGAGTGTTTAGCCATATGCTTACTTTGCAAAATGACTCCTACTTTAATCCTATGAACGCCACTGTGGCATACATATATTTAAAAGAGTTCATTTGAATTTGATTTACATTAAAGGCAGGATTCACCATGCCAGTGAACTGGATCGTAATTTATCTCTTTTCCCTGCATCATCATTAGACACCCGATGATCATTAAGAGCAGTCTGAGTTTGCACTTGTAACTTTGGCTCAGGTCTGCTCAGTCCAGAATCTGTGGGTTCTGGAAAGCCAAGGGAATGTTAGGATCCTTACATAATCTCCGCAGCTTTGATGTGGTTTAGTTTATTTATAACAGCTAGCTCTTGTGAATAATAGTTCCTGCTTCAAAGAGCTCATAGTCAGCTTCGAGTTCTTGGCCCTATGCTGCTCACCCTCCAGAAAAATAGTCTGTTTATCAGTGCACTTTTCTACCACCCATGGGGGGAATGTGTACGATGACAATAACTGTTCCTCCAGTTTGATTCACTGCACGTTGGTCAATGCTCAGGACAAGACCTTCAATCAGGAAATTAATTCACTGGATTGTAGGCATTTTCAGACATAAGTTTGATGTTCAGCCTGAGCCTTTTGTCCGGTACTGTGTATTTTTAGAGGCTCTTGTCACTGACATTGGTGAAATATTTACAGATTAAGTCTTTGCCTTTTGTTGGCATCCAAATGCTCTAGGTGGAAATTAAACCTCAAAATAGAGTAGTGACAAATTCAGAGTTGTGGAAAAAGTTGGGGTGTTTTTCTTAGGACAATATCTTCACTTCAATCTATTCACTGAATTTCTACTGACATATACAGGAAGGTTGCCCAAGGGCCCTTGAAGAGAGATGAACAATTTGTGCCAGTACTGCATAAAGAGTTTAAAAGCATTGTGTTTCACCAATGTGATCTGAGTTTTTGTCCTAAGAAAAAGGAAAAAGAAGGGAAAAGAAAAGGCTAGAGGTAGAAACTCAAAAGGATTTTCCGGTCCTTGGGTTTGTGGTTATAAAACCAGCATTTCAGGGTCAGAAGGCATCAGAAATACACAAAATGTGTGTTTCTGAATAAAACTGGATTTTTAGCTAATATATCAGAACTTGCATTCACCTACAATGTCATCCTTTGAAGCTCTGGGTGGCACAGAAGACCACATGCGGAGCCCTTTGTGGAGTAATTAGCTCATCAGAGCATCTTTTAAAGGATATGTTTTAATCTACCCCATCT
Organism: Apaloderma vittatum; assembly: GCF_000703405.1. Taxonomy (NCBI): domain Eukaryota; kingdom Metazoa; phylum Chordata; class Aves; order Trogoniformes; family Trogonidae; genus Apaloderma; species Apaloderma vittatum. Next base: position 9,595 of record NW_009728925.1, on the reverse strand, counting down.
TTTCTTCCTAGGTCAGTAATTTCAAGCTCCTAATTATTTTTATTGCTCTAATGAATGCCTTCTAATTTTCAGTAGTTGGGACTTAATGCTATACGCCCAGTGCAGTTACAGCAAAGTCCTTAAGAGCTCCAAAGAGTTACAATTACCTCTTTGGTCTTTAACTGCAATTCTACTTCGCTTTATTTGTTGATAATATCAAACTGACAAATTATATGTCCCCCATCATCCTAATGCCTGTGCTTAAATGATTTTCCACACATTATATGAGACCAACTAGCATTTTCCTGACAGTTATTGTGTTACTTTTTGTTCTGTATTTTAAACCTGATTCTCTGTGGTGGGTTTTTTTTCTAGTTTCATTGCACAGAAGCTTTAGTCTGTTTAAGCATTATATTAATGCTTAAATGTCTAAAGTAGGGTGAGATGAAACCCGTTTCATTTTGCTCCAATTCAGAGTCATGTACAGGGGCAACAGGTGCCTAATCTCAGCTACAGCAGCTCCTCTGTCATCTGAAACAAGAGGGATGTGATAAATCATAGAATCTTAGAATCATAATTTTTGGCTGGAAGAGACCCTTGTGATCATCGAGGTCAACCTTTTCCTAGCCCTATCAACATCACTAAAACCATATCCCTCAGCTCAACATCTACCCATCTCTTAAACACCTCCAGGGATGGCAACTCAGCCACCTCCCTGGGCAGGGATGCCACCTCACCCCCCCCCCGGGCCAGCCTGTTCCAATGGCTGACAACCCTGTCAGTATAGAAATTCTTCGTAATATCCAACCTGAACGTCTCCTGGCTTGACTTAAGGCCATTTCCCCTTGTTCTGTCACCCACCACTAGGGAGAACAGACCAAATCCTGCCTCTCTACAAAATAGGTTAATTACCAGCATCTCTGGTAATCTGGCTCACTTTCACATTTTTAGTTCTTCAAGCTACAAAATAGGTTAATTACCAGCATCTCTGGCTCACTTTCACATTTTTAGTGCTTCAAGTGGCCAGACACATTGCCTTCAGTGGATATAGTGGATACTTGTCTGACCATATGATCAACCATGAGCACCTTCTGTAAATATTTTTCCTGTGATGAATACTAAAGAATTCAGTTGGCAAATTTCAGCTTCTGGAAGCTGAACAACATGAGCTGCAGCTGAGGATAATAAGAAGGACTGAAAAGAGTATACAGATCTGTCCAACAAACTACAGACCACAATACCTTCACACAGGTACTTTCTTTTTAATTAAAGAAGGCTCTTGCAAGCTACCATTGTGCCTCAATCTCCCTCTTCTTAACTAAGAGATCATACAAAAGCTGTGCTCTGCAAAGTGAAGCATGTTGAAATGGAAAATGTTCATTCAGTGCTGCTCCAGTAATGTCCATCTTTCAAGGTCATTAGCAACTCTGCCTAAAGCCTCATTTGACAGGCACATAAGTTGCACAAGTCTAAGCACTGTAAAGCTGAGTGGAAATGATGAAATTTCACAAGCTATATTGAGCTGTTAAGATACAAGCAACCTTCCTCTGGGCTCACACAGGTCTCTCAAGCTGAGCAAGCTAGCCCGGGAGCCAGAGCTGACTTGACAACTCTGTGACATATTCCCAAAATGACAGAACAAAAACCATCAGGCCAGAATGATAACCAGGATATTATTTCAATGCACATAAAGTTTTGTATCAGTTTTATATATCCAGATTCAGTATTGCTTATTTCAGGAACAAGTAGTAATAAACAGTGAGAGAAAACACTGAGGTTTTACAAAACAAATAGTCCCAAAGAGCCATGCAGGACAGATTTCTTTTTCTCCTATCACAAAGAACTGGTTTCATCTTCATTCTTTGTTCATTTGTCCTACTTCTTGCAGCAGTATCTTTGTTGAGACTTTAAAAAATGACACTGACCTCTATACATTCCTGAGCTTTCTTCAGTCATATTCAGGGATAACTCTGTACCCCAGAAAAATGGGAGATCTCCCTGCACCAGGAACACTGGAGAACCAGGTTCTTCTTGTTACACACAAAATGTTGGCAGGAATTAGTCCCCACTGGAAGTCCTTGCTTGCTTCAGACATAGAGGACAATCCTGTGTTTAAACAATCCTGAATAACCTCGGGGAATAGGGGACTAGAAGTATCACATGGGCCAAATCTTATCCCCAGCTGCCACATATCCTCCTGTCCAATCTATAAACTGATTGGTCCCCATGTCCATTTCAGTCCCCATGTGTTGCCTGATGTAGTTGAGAGGCGTCCCTGCCCATGACAGGGAGGTTGGATTAAATGATCTCTAAAGTCTCTTCCAGCCTAGGCCATTCTACGATTCTATGATTCTATGATTCAAAAGAAAAATAAAACAAAACAAACAAACAGGGAGGGATTTTTGTCCTCATTACCATCACTGGAGGGTCTTCCAGAATCTCACTGCTGCAGCAACTAGAAGCACTCTTCTAACTTCCAGCCAGAGTTATCCAAAAGCAGTCAGTACCTAATTGTTCTTCCAGTGGGTATCCCTCAAATTAATTCATTCTGATCTTTCCCTGGTATTCACCAATTCATCCCTTCTCTCTCTTCCTTCTGCAAGATCAGACAAGCTCAGACTCTTTTCAAGGGATGAACTCTCCCTTCCTTGGTCACCACTGTGACCTCTCTGTGACTGCTGCAGTATAAACTTATCTTTTTTTTCAAATGGATGATGGGAACTGTGCAGTATGAAGCACAACTTAACACTTTCCTGATGGAAATAATTTCCTTGAAACACTCCAGGACTGCCTTTGCTTTCTTGACTCCTGCATCATTTCTGTGGCTCACACTCAGCTTTTATCTGACTGTTTCACAAAAGTCTTTCGTCTCCTTAGTTATTTTCTGCTGATGAGCTCCCAGCTTATAACAGAAATCCATCTTATTACTCCCTAAGCCCCTGCTATAACAAAGTATTTAGGTTTTTAATCCCCATTTAGACAGCTTCTAACATCCCGCTGAAATCAGTAGGAATCAACTGATGGTACCCTGCTCCCACTGAAATCAGTGGAAATGAGGTGCCGCAGTATACAATGGAATAAGTTATCAAGTTTTCTTTAAGATGTTTACAATAGAAACATTATCAGCAGGAGATCAGAAACCATGAGCCTTAATAGTTCTAATAATTATTCCTGGAGTAATAAATCAGAAGTTGCCTTTAGAGGCCTAGTAATGAATTCAGAAAACAAAATGAGCACACACATTAGTTTGACTGTATCCATTCTTTTAAAAAAAAGTTTTACTAACTGAGCAGCCCTATGCTATATCTTCTATTTGCTAAGCGAAAAAAGGTAATGATACAAGGATAAAACAGAAAAATGGAAAAAGACTGTGATAATACGGAAAAAGACGGTGATAATATAACTGTTCTAGCTTTTCTCACCCAGTCAGAAGGGCCAAGTGGAACTGCACAGAAAAGAAAATAATCTCTTCCAGCCTGCTGGTCACCTAAATCAGTATTGGTGCCCATGGTAATATTTCAGTCTCAGGAGTTCCTGTAAGGAAATCTTGCAAAACAGACTTTGCAGAGAGGGTCAATTTTATTTATTTTATTCTCCAGATCACAATTTGTGGCACTATCCAAAACTGCCGTACATTTTCCTTAGTGCTACAGGCTAATCTTACCATATTATGAAATTATTAGAGGATGAGACTGCCTAGGATTTCATTTGAAAAAAATAAAGCACAAGAATAAGAGAAAATTCTTTGATGCAAAAATAACAATAATTTAGAATTGAGTTATTTTCAAACAAATCAAAACCAGACAATAATTTCTTGGAACTAGACTGTAAGAATATTTCTGATCATTAAGTTCTGCAACGTAATAAAAGGGTGCACTTTTTCTCCAACCTGCTTTAGAAACATTAAGTAACGCAGTAAACTATAACTATGAAACAAGATTGTATTATAATAATTACATGACTGTTCAGAAGTGAAAGTGTATAAATTTTCTTCCAAGACATTTAGTTTCTTGGAATTTTAACAAAGATGACTGGTATTTCTTTATATGCCAGAGATAAGCCCTTGTTGCAGAAATAAAAATGAGAAATGGGAAGCCAGGACCCCTCTGAGTGGCTCCTGTGACAACCCATTGCAGGGACAGGGAGAAGCTGTGTTGGCTGCAGCTCCATCTCTCCACGTGGCACTGAGCCTTAGGTCTGCACCCAAATCCACCAATCTATTCACCTTTCAGTTAAATAAGGAGGATTCAATTCTAACATTATGTTCACCATGTAAATACTTAAAATCATCTAGTTGCAGCAAGATTTCCCCAACACAGGCATTTTGGAAGAAACATGCAATACTATCTATCTCATGAGAAGCCCCAAGTCAGACAAAAAAGGTGATGGGGGAAGTAGTTCAGATGTGTACAAGATCTCACGAGCTACACAGAGCAGCCTGGAGACACAGCTGAACATTTTGCAACCCCATCAGGTTTTTTAAAATACCTTAGCCTCCAGAAAAGTCCAGACTTACAGTTTCACTTTGTGAAGCTGGTGAGGTACAATGAAGAAGCACCACAAAGAGATTTAGCCTCAGGATTGTAACTTAACAGAAGACAGTGAAATATAAGTAGCAAAGACATGCTGACAGAAATATTCCTATTCTGCAGCTTAATAGTCAGGTTGCAAGGCCAGGAGGCAGCAGGCCAGCAGGATCCTGTGCGTTGGCATATGTTTAACAGAGATAGATCATTTCCTTTAGAGACTTCAAGCAAGCACCTTCACCGGTAGCTGCTCCAGTTAATTAATCTCACAACTAGGGCCTTGCCATTTTTTCTCCCAATTTATAAGCCATCAAGTCACAATATAATGAATGACAAGGCCAGGAGGGACTGTCTTGGGTTACAATATGTAACCAAAAATGTGTAATTCTATTTTCATCTGTTGAAACCGGCTGGAAGAATTTTTTTTGTTGTTTTGTTTTTTCATTCCGTGTTAACTCCAGGGGCAGGTGCTTTTGTTAGTGGGTAATCATGGGTTAACGATGGAGGAAAATGGTCGGAGCCGCCCCAGCCCGCCAGCACTTCGGGCGGGTGGGGGGTAGTTGCGCGGCCGCGAGGGCCGGACGGGGAAGGGGAACCTGGTGTGGAGCTGCCGTCGGACCTCGGACCTCGTGGGGAGCCGCCGCTTTTCTTCGCCTTGGCCGGAGGAGTGAACTTTCGCCCCATCGCCACCGGACTTCTCTACCGAATCACCCGGAGCAGCATCTGCCACTCCAGCAGGACTGTAATCTGGATCTATTTGGACTTTTTTTTTTGTTTCCTAAGTCAAGTATTCTGACTCTGTCGGGTTCGGGGATTATTTGTTTCTTGTTGTTTTTTTCCCTGTATCATTACCCCTCGTAGTTTGTAATCTCTCAGTAAAGAACTGGTATTCCTATTCCCTTATCTTTGTCTGAAAGCCCCATAATTTCAAAGGTACAGCAGTTCGGAGGAGTGTGTGTGTGGGGGGAGGGATTTAGAGTTCCCGTTTTCAAGGGAGGCTTTCCCCTGTCTTCTAAACCAAGACAGGGACCCTGAGAGGTCTCTGAATTCATCTTATTCCAGGAAGGGACCAGCTTTACATAAAATTCTGATGTTTTTGACATCTATTCTTAACAATGTCTAGGGACACAGATAGGGCCAAATCCCTCATTCTCACTTCCTCTTGAATAACCTGAATATATTGTGTTCCTTAAATTTTGTAAAGGAAGGCCATTTCCTAGCTATTTGCCATATCTGACTGGAAGGATGGTCAGCTCAGTTGGATAAAATATACTGTTAATGAAGAACCAAACGTTGCATCCAAAGAAAATATCACCCACCTACAAACATACTCACTTCTTTTTGTATATCTGCAATGGAGACATTTGTTTTCTCTCCTTCCTGTCCTCATATCTTGAATAGGCCATATAAGACTTAATTTTCTGCATGAAAACTAAAAAAAGCAAACATTTTTAATCATCCTTCAACATATGTTAACCAGCAAATATTTATTATAACTTGCTACATCAGCGATGAAAACATCAGTATTGGACCAAGAACTGGTGTCCAGACAAGTTATGTACTAATGGCCTTGCTCAGAAGAGCTACATTAACAGCCCTGTTTCAAGATCTGTCACTGAGACAGGTTTTCATCCATCTATTTTGTGCCATGTTGATTCCTTTTAATGCAAGATTTTAATCAGTGTGTCAGGCAGTATTAAGTGAAGCACCATGGAGAAATCCAAAGGTACCATCTCAGCACAGCTGTCTTAATCATCCAAATCTATAGTCTTATCAAAAAGAGATAATAGACTTCTTTAACAGGACGTATCTTTCATTAAAACCATTTTGCCTGGTGTCAATTACCTTCTTAAGCTTTAACTCTTCATTGACAGAGTCCTGAATTCACTGACCCACTGTCTGGCCTGTAAGGAACATCAGGCTGACTGATCTTCTTTGGTTTATCCCTTTCTCTCTAACTATAGGAACCACAAATGATTCTCTGATGATAGAGCATTGCCTTGTTTGCCAGGCTGAACTACCAATTAACCACAGAGGGTTAGGGTAGTTGTCACCTCAGCCTTTTTTGACTCTTAAATGTAAATTATTTTCTTGATTTGTTTATTTGAAGAGTCTGGTATTAAACACTGGTGTTAGTTGATGAGAGGCTCAACATGAGCTGGCAGTGTGCACTTGAAGCCTAAAAAGTGAACCATATCCTGGGCTGCATCAAAACAAGCGTAACCAGAAGGTTGAGGGAGGTCATTCTCCTCCTCTACTTTGCTCAGTTCCCACCTGGAGTACTGCATCCAGTTCTGGAGCCCACAGCAGAAGAAGGACAGGGAACTGCTGCATCAGGTCCAGAGGAGGACCACAAAGATTAGTAGAGGGCTGGAGCACCTCTGCTATGAAGAAAGGTGGAGGGAGCTGGGCTTATTCAGCTTGGAGAAGAGAAGGCTCCGGAGTGACCGAATAGCAGCCTTCCAATACATGAAAGGGGCCTACAGGAAAGCTGGAGAAGGGCTTTTTACAAGGGCCTGCAGTGTCAGGACAAGGGGCAATGTCCTGAAACTGCAAGAGGGTAGATTTAGATTAGATATAAGGAAGAAATTCTTCACCATGAGAGCGGTGAACCGTTGGAACGTGTTGCCCAAGGAAGTAGTAGATGCCCCATCCCTGGAAGTGTTCAAGGTCAGGTTGGATGGGTCTTTGAGCAACCTGGTCTAGTGGGAGAGAGGTGTCCCTACCCACAGCAGGGGGGTTGGAACTAGATGATCTTCAAGGTCCCTTCCAACCTTAACCATTCTATGGTTCCATGATTCTAGAGCCTTTGATATGGATACTAAAAATTGGGCTGAGGTTTACTTCTTTATTTTATATCCTTCAAATATAAACCAGAAATATTTGCTGAACAGTTCTGCATTACTGTTTATGATTTTACATTTACATATTACATGATTTCACATCTGTATCCAGTAAATTACTTATACCTGACCCTAGCTTTTATCTCTGTGCTTGTTCTTACTGTCTGTAATCCTGGCAATTGTTGCTGTTCCACTGATTATTTAGGTTTTATATCAATCACTTTTATTTGAAAACTTGTAACTTGCAGTCATGGTTATTAACTCCCATTTCTCTCTTGCTCTTTACATTTGGGAATGTTTATGTTTCCCTGGTGTTTTTTCTTACAGGATATCTTTTCTCCCCAAAATATACCTTTCTTGAGTTCAGAGGATCATGACTTTACAGACCTTCAGGAGTATTCAGATAATCAATTTACAGCAATCATTAATAGTTGCCACTTATGTTCCCACATTGGAAACAGGTTAAGGAGAAGACAGCTGTGTTGTCCAAAGAAAACCAGGCAGAAGTGTCTGTATACCAATGCAAGAAGCACGGGGAATAAGCAGGGGAATTAGAAATCTGTGTGGGATTGGAGATCTACGATCTCACTGCAATTACAGAGACGTGGTGGGACAACTCGCGTAATTGAAATGTGGGCCTTGATGGCTCTGCCCTTTTTAGGAAAGACAGGTCAACAAGGCGAGGTGGTGGCGTTGCTTTTTATGTGAGAGAGCAACTGGAATGCATTGAGATCTCTCCAGGGGCGGATGAGGAGCAAGTCAAGAGTTTGTGGGTGAGAATTAAGGGTCAGGCTAACATAGGTGATACTGTGGTGAGTGCCTATTACAGACCACCTGATCAGGAGGAGGACGTTGATGAGGCCTTTTACAGGCAGCTTTCAGTAGCGTCTCAATCACAGGCCCTGGTTCTCATGGAGGAATACAACTACCCGGATATGTATATTCGCTGGAAGGCCTACACAGCCAGCCATCCTCAGTCCAGGAGGTTCCTCCAGTGCATCAGTGATAATTTTTTGGTGCAAATGGTGAATGAACCGACCAGGAGAGGAGCGCTGCTGGACCTTGTGCTCACCAACAAGGAAGATCTGCTTGAAGCATTGAAGGTTAAGGGCAATCTTGGCTGCAGTGACCATGAGGTGGTAGAGTTCAGGATCTTGTGCGGTAGAAACAAAATACCAAGGAGAATCGCAGCAACTCTGGACTTCAGCAGGGCCAACTATGGCCTTTTCAAGCAATTGCTAGGGAAACCCCTATGGGACAGGGTACTAGAACGTAAAGGGGCCCGAGAGAGTTGGTCAGTATTCAAGGACCACTTCTCCCAGGCTCAAGATCAGTGCATCCCAACACATAGGAAATCAAGAAAGAGAACCAGGAGACCTGCATGGTTAACCAGGGATCTGCTGGGCAGACTCAGGTGGAAGGGGAGGGTATATGAATAGTGGAAGGGCTGGCCACTTGGCTTAAGTATAGGGCTGCTGTCAGAGAATGTAGGGAGGTAATTAGAAAAGCTAGGGCCTCCTTGGAACTGAAACTTGTCAGGGAGGTCAAGGACAACAGAAAGGGCTTCTTCAAGTACATTGCAGACAAAACTAACACTAGAGGCAATGTAAGCCCTCTGGTGAATGAGGTGGGTGCCTTTGTGACAGAGGACAGAAAGAAGGCAGAGTTACTAAATGCCTTCTTTGCCTCTGTCTACACTGTTAGAGACTGGCCTCAGGTT
>NW_009728925.1:0-240 GCF_000703405.1 Apaloderma vittatum | reverse complement strand
CAGCACGGCTTTGCCAAGGGGAAGTCATGTCTGACCAACCTGATAGCCTTTTATGAAGACATAACCAGGTGGATGGATGGCGGCCATGCAGTGGATGTGGTCTATCTGGATATCAGCAAGGCATTTGACACCATCTCCCCTAGCATCCTCATAGGTAAACTGAGGTAGTGTGGTCTGGATGACCAAGTAGTGAGGTTGAAGCGAAGAATTCAGAGAGTTGTAGTCAATGGGTCAGAGTCC
>NW_009728924.1:0-12289 GCF_000703405.1 Apaloderma vittatum | reverse complement strand
TCAGGGCTACTCTCAACCCACTCTGTGCCTTCTGCACCTCTTCACAGCTTGCTTTCATTCTGGCTGCCCTAAACAACATGTGTCCTCAGGTGAGAAGCAGATACCACTGCCAGCCCATCTCCACTCTGAAAGCCAGCCCTTGCTTCCTATTTTTCAGTGAGCTATTTATCCACAAGCCCTCGTCTCCATGCCACAGAGTCTGCAGGCTGAGTTTCCAAAGAGATCTTTGCTCTGGCAGCCAGGGTCAGGGTGCTGCCAGAGTGCACCTGCAACTAGACTCCACAAACTCTTGGCTGCTAAAATCTGAAGCTGTGTTTGAAAACCTTAGCTTGCCTTTAGGGGACGAAAAGACCTCTTCTTCCAGCTTAGCTGCTCAGAAGGAACTCAGCTCTGCAGGGAGCTGTGGGGCTTGGTATGCCCACTGCTGGGAGGAGGGTGTAGGGCAGATGTCCACAGGGAAGAGGATGCATCAGGAAGGGTCTGGGTCAGGGCTCAGCCCTCCCAGCTGAAGTGTCTCTGTTTCAAGCAGTTACCTGAGCTCAGCTCTTTCAAGCCAACTCAACTGGTTGATAAGAACTAAGAAAGTGACTCAACTCAACCTGATTTTCCTTCTTACTGTTGTCATTCCCTACTTGTGTCCTATCAGAGAGCAGAAACCACTTGTCTCTGCAAATAACCCTTTGGAGGGTGCTTTAGGAACATCTTCTTATGCTCTCCCAAGTGCAACAGACTTGTCCAAGAGCCATAAAAGGGAGGAAAGACCATTTCCATATGTTCCCTAAATCCCTTACCAGAAAACCAGCTTCTTCCAGTGCAACATTTCCAAGCAGAGGCAGCTGTCCTGTTCCCCTGGGTCGACCTGCTGCTGGCTGCATGGCTGCTGTGCTCAGTTCAGGTTGTCCCTGATGGCAGGACTCTGCTTTGCCCTAGGTTCAGCATCGCTGCCTTCACCAGATACGATCCAGTAGCCCCTGCAGTGACATTCACCATGTTCTCAGGTAAGATGAAGAGTGCCATCTTCCCTGCCTGGCTGTACAGGTTAGAGATCACTGACAACCTGGCAATGGCAAGCCAGAGGGAGGTCGTAGGCTGTAGCAAATGTAACAGAGTAAGTGGAATCATTTACTGACTCTTACTTCTGTCCTGTCTCTTTTTTTATTCCAGCTGCTGAATCTGGTGCAGATGCAACTCCGCTCTCAATGCCAATAATCGCTGGAATCATTGTGGGATTTCTCTTGACACTTGCAGCTATTTTTGCTTTGGTCTACTGGAAACAGCTCAAAGCAAAGAGGTGAGAATGAGCCACCTCTTACCCAGTGGGTGCAGGCTGAGAAACCCAACCTTCAGTGCCAGGCCAGAAGAGCGAGCAGTGAAAGGCTCTAAAAAGAGGTTTAGGCAAACTAGGACACCCACTAGTGAAGTTGTCAGAGGGGATGTGCCGTGTGCAGTTAATTCACGTGAGGCAGCATGCCTGATGTGAGCTGTCTGCTCACGAGCGCTCTAGGAGCCAGCAGTGTGCAACACGCTCACAGCATCTGTCCTGGCACAGTGGGGAAGAGTGACATCTCCCTTGCTTTGCTCCTAGAACCAAGAAGAGCAGCCTGCCCCAGGAAATGGTGACCTACAGCTTGAGGTGAGTGCTGGAGTCTTCCTGGGATGCATCAAGAGCTGTGTGACCAGCAGGTTGAGGGAGGTGATTCTCCCCCTTTGCTCTGCCCTTGTGAGACCCCACCCAAAATACTGCATCCAGCTCTGGAGCCCCCAACACAAGAAAGACACGGAGCTGTTGGAGCAAGTCCAGAGGAGGGCTACTAAGATGGTCAGAGGGCTGGAGCACCTCTCCTATGAGGACAGGCTGAGAGAGTTGGGCTTAATCAGCCTTCGAAAGAGAAGACTCCAAGGAGACCTTACAGAGGGCTCCCAGTGCCCAAAGGGGCTACAGGAAGGCTGGGCAGGGACTGCTTACAAGGGCCTGCAGTGAAAGGACGGGGAGTAATGGGTGGAAGCTGGAAGAGCATAGGTTCAGACTAGATCTAAGAAAGATCTAGATCTTGACCATGCGGGTGGTGAGGCACTAGCACAGGTTGCCCAGGGAGGTTGTGGCTGCTCCATCCCTGGAAGTGTTCAAGGCCAGGCTGGATGGAGCCTTGAGCAACCTGATCTAGTGGGAGAAGTCCCTGCCATGGCAGGGGGAATGGAACTAGGTGATCTCTGAAGTCCCTTCCAACCCAAATCATTCTATGATTCTATGATTCTCTGCAGGTCCCAGAGTCCTTTGCCTACTTCCTTTATCATACTTTGACTCAGGAAAAAAACAATTCTGTCTCCGCTCCTTCAGTTATTTTTTAAATCTTAGGCTTTCCCATGTTCAGTATTTATTGCCCAGCTCCATTCCAAGTCAATGCATTGTCCACATCTCCTCTGCAAGGCTTCTGCAGTAGGAGAATATCGTCATCATCCTGAAATCCCTCCCAATGCTTAAACAATGCTCTGTTGGACCCACTTCCCTGGGTAATGATGTAAGCTATAAACCACCCCTGTGTGTGTCCATCCAGGTACTGCAGGTCTCAAGGCTGGGCTGACTCATTGGCCACCTGACTGGCCTGCCAGACCTCCAAATAGTTAAGGCAAGTTTTCCTCTGGACTTCATTTCATGCAGAAACGTCCATCGGCCAGTTCCCATACAGAACTTCAAGCAGTACTATGAGATGAAGACAGCAAGTGCTAACCACGCCTTTTTCCAGGAGTTTGAGGTGAGTTGAGACTCAAGACGAGACTTAATTTCCCCTCGAGGTAGCTCATGCCCTAGCTGTTGGGTGGTCTGTATGGACCCCTCATGTCCAGAGACAGTAACCCGTCTCTCTAGAAATCCAGCCACCCTACTAGGCAGTCCTGGAGGCCACAGATTGGATGGACCAAGTGATCAGGCAGCTCCTTTGCTCAAAACCTGTTTTGTTCAAGTTCTGGTAGAAACATGTGTTGCCTGTGGCGTGAGGTGAACTAGCACTGTCTGTAGCTGCTGACAGACAAAGCTAAGGACCTCAGGCCTGGACTGGAGGCAAAGATACTGAGCGGTCTTGCAATAAGATCCGCCTTGACACTGTCAGAAAAGAGCCTGCAGCCAAAAGGAAGGTCCAGGAGTATTCTCAGAGCAATAGGGCCAGGCTGTGTAATCCAGCTCAGGCTACCTTCACTGGCTCCTACTGCCAACATCTGCAGACTCTGAATTGTTCTTCTGCCAGCACCCTTGGGAGTTCCATCAGTGACTTCAAACCCTCCCCAGATCACCCTTCTCTGGCCTTCTGAGTGAGGGCAGAGGCAGAAGCAGCACAACCTGTTCCTGTCTTCTCAGCACGAAATGCACTGAGCTTCTTTGTAGATTTCTGATTTCCAAGACAGTTTTTTCCCCCAGTGCTTGCTCTTATGCTTGTGTTCTTTTAAGTAGAAGCAGGACTGTTGGAAAAGCCACCTCAGGCTGTACTGCAGGAGCACTAGAGCAGTCCCTTGCACACAACCGACCCTCTTTATTGCCCAGACAGAGCCACTGGCCACGAGGAGGGAGATGGGTTGGCCAGGAGCTCTGCAGAGACACATTTGTGCTTATCTTTTCCCGTGTCCTACAGGAGCTGAAGGAAGTTGGGAAGGAGCAGCCAAAGGTGGAGGCTGAACTACCAGCAAATGTCTCCAAGAACAGATATCCCCACGTGCTGCCTTGTGAGTGCTGTCCCCCTCTCCTTCCCCCAGCATCCAGGGTGGGAGCTCACACAAGGCACAGGGACGGGCTCACCTTGCATCGCTGCACGGTTCACAGCACCTGGCTCCTCTTCTGGGAGAAGAAGGAGTCTTGAAATGAGCCTCAGTTTCCATTTACCTGCTGGAGACGCAAGGGTCTCCAGCCAGGGCTGAGCAACCATCCTCCTCAGCTCCTCAGGAGGCTGCTGGGCAGGTGCTGGGTGAGCTCGGCTCAAGGATGGGTCCCAGCTGGAGCTCCTCCTGAGGAGTTACCCAGGTGAAGAGGAATGGCCAAGCCTCAGGGAAGGGCTGCCGTGGGGGGTCACATGCGTGTCTTCTCTTTCAGATGATCACTCTCGGGTCAAGCTGAGTCAGCTGGGGGAGGATCCACACTCAGACTACATCAATGCCAACTTCATGCCTGTGAGTGCCCTCTTGCCTTCCCCACAGAGACGTGGCTGTGGGCACCACCAGAGAAACTCTGCCTGGATTGAGGTTGCGAGGGTTGGTGGGTTAGAGCTGCTGCTGAGCCACACCTGGCATGGGCTGGCAAGGAGCTGGGGGTCAGGCATAGTTGCCCTTTTGCAGGGGTGGATGGAGATCATCAGCCGACAAGTGCTGTGAATGCAGAGGTGTGAGTGCAGGGGGACTGGCGAGGCTTTCCGCTTTCTTCTCGAGGACTGTCCTCTTCCCATCATTTCCCAGCTTACTGCCCTTCTCTGTCTGCCTGCTCTTTCTCCTTCTGGTCTGTGCAGCTGCATTTGAACAACCCTGGAGCTGTGCCCATGTCCTCCACCCAGGAGCCTTTCCCAGGTAACAGGCAGGGCACTCAGCACGTGTGGGTGTGTGGATCCGCGGAGCATGCCTGGGGCAAAGGCAGCGCGGCAGCCCGAGACCTTGCGTGCTCACCCTACCTTCAGCAGTGACCGGGGAGCACAAGAAAGACTGAGATCTGTCTTTCCCTGGTTAGGATGAATGAAGAACTGTTTGCAGGGGTCATATCTTTATTTCAGATATTTAGAGGGCACGTGCTGGGCAGTACATGTTTCCTGTGAAATCAGCTGCTTCTGAGGTCAGCTGCCTGGGAGCTGTGCCTGCACGGGCTGAGGGCAACGGGCACTTCTCCCTGTACTGCAAAGGCAGACCAGGCAGGATCCACCTGCCTTCGCAACTTGCCAACTTCTCCTGTCTGCCTCTTGCTCAGGGCTACACATCCCACCGGGAGTTCATTGCCACCCAGGGTCCCCTGAAGAAAACAATAGATGACTTCTGGAGGCTGGTGTGGGAGCAAAACGTCTGCAACATCATCATGCTGACAGTGTGCATGGAGAACGGGCGGGTAGGTCGGCACCACCGGGCTTCTACGTATCAGCCCCAGCTGTGCCCAGACCTGGCTGTGTGAGCCGAGACTGGGGCTGGGTTCGTGCCCTCCACCAGCCCCTGCTCAGATATGGCTGTAGGGTGAGCTTGGGCCACAGAGCTTCCCCAACAGGCAGTCTGGGGCAGGCAGAGGCTGACGTAGGCAGCTCTGCTTTAGCTTGTAGTAGGAAGGGGTAGACAGGGAGTTTAGTTGGAATCATGCCTGTCACCCTCAGGTATTTTTGCAGCCTCTGAAATTACAACTTTCCTCTGGATAAAACACCCCATGTGGACTGTTCCTCCAGTTTCCAGGGTTGATAAGACCGACACAGGTCCTCTTCTCTAGAGATCTAAATGAAGGGGATGTGGGGAAAAGCTATGTAAAGCTCCCAGTTGGAAGGGGAAGCACCTCTGCCTGCTCCTCAAGACCTGCCCTGACTGCAGCCCCACACAGCTGCTGCTCGCCAGGAGCCAGGAGGTCACCCAGGGGCACCTGGACTCTCACTGGGACCCCATTCTGCCTGTGCTGTAGGTCCTCTGTGATCATTACTGGCCATCTGAATCTGCCCCAGTCTCCTACGGGCAGATCCGTGTCCACCTGCTGACGCAGAGCAGCTCCGAGGAGTGGACCATGCGCGAGTTCAAACTGTGGCACGTGAGTAAGGACCTGAGAGGACTCAGGGGCCTTTCAAGAGCTGGGGGCTTGCATGGGATGCAGTGACATTTTTCCTCAGTGGCAGCAGCATAATTTCCTTTCCCTGCTGTTGGCGGGTTTCAAAGAAGATCCAGTTTGCTGAGGAGCAGTCTCTCACTTCAGACTTGGTAACACTGAATTGTCCAACATGTCACCCCTGCTGTCCACCCTTGCTCTCTCTTTTCCACATCCCTGCACTGGGACACAACCTGAAGCATCCAGGGCAAGTTCCTCAGCATTAGCTTGGGGTAGAAAGGGGTAGAAATAGAGTTTACTTGTTAGATCTCCTCCCAGCACCTCCACATGCCTCACCATGGCAGAGGGGCTGTGGGGGAGGACAGCCGAGCAGGACCCACCAGACAGTGCAGCAGAGCTGGTGTGGGCTGTGCCCTGCACCTCAGCCAGGTGTTTCCAACTCGCTGGGTGCTCCCAGGGCTGCGGGGTGCAAGGGTGACCCTGTCCCGGGGGGCTGCACACCCATCTCAACCTTCCCCTGGCAGGAGGGTCTCCGGGCAGAGCGACACGTGTCCCACCTGCACTACACGGCGTGGCCTGACCACGGGATCCCTGAGTCCACGACTTCCATTCTGACCTTCAGAGACCTGGTCCGGGAGCACATCCAGAGCACCAAGGACGCGGGGCCGACCCTCGTGCACTGCAGGCAAGGCTCTGCTCCGGGGGGGGGTGGTGGGAGGGGGTGATGGGAGAGGGAATGAGGGGCAAGGCTCCTCCTTGTGCACAAACTGGGAGGGAAGCAGGACCCAGGAGGACGAGCTGGTCTGTAGAGTCTCCTGCTTGGCTGTTGGGGATTGCAGGTTCTCTTGCAGCCTGTCCTCTGGTCCCAGAGGATGGGGCAGCTGGAGATGGCCAGCACCAACAGGCTGTGCTGGGACTGGTGCCCTGGGGTGCTTGGACCAGTGTCCTGGGGTGCATCAGGAGGGGAGCCCATCAGCTGTGGGGTCAGGCAATGTTTAACCCTTGCTGCTGCTTCTCTCAGTGCTGGGGTGGGCCGCACTGGCACCTTCATTGCCCTGGACCGGCTGGAGTTGGTTTAGGAGAAGATGGTGGACATTTTTGGTGTGGTTTACGCCCTGCGGATGAACCGTTACCTGATGATTCAGACTCTGGTAAGATCTCTGTTCACTTTTTCCCCAGCCCCCTTGCTCCACGGTGTAAAAGCTAGCAGGGCTGGCAGACAGATGAGCTCACCAGCCAGACCCAGCACCCCCAGACTGGTCCCCAGGCTGATACTGTGTCACGGTGCCACTCAAAGCACAAGTTCAACTCGAGGGGAAATTGCTCAGTCTCCAGCTGCTTCATGTCCTGCTGGGCCCACAGCAGAGACACACAGAGCAGCAACATCTCAGAACCCTCCTGGGAGACTCTGAAATGCCCCAGGAACAGGGCTGGGACCTTTGCAGGCAATTCTTAACTCACACCGTGTTGTTGGCCAGTGATGCTCCACAGCCCATCTAGTATTTCCAGTACTCGGGGTTGGGACGTGGTGTCAGTTTGACCCCTCAGGACAGACAGACAGACCCAGTGGAAGGATCCGGGGGATCTGAGACTGAAGCGTTTTGGGCATGAACGTAGAGCTTTTAGGGCATGAAGGCAGGACACCCTCTGACCACTTGACATGCTCTCTGCGTGGTGCAATGCTCTACACTGCTGTCCCCCTTTACTTTCCAGTCCCAGTATATTTTCTTGCACAGCTGCATCCTGGAAAGGATTTTGGAGGAACCACTCCTGGGTTTATCAGGGACAGAGAGGTAAGAGCCTGATGTGTTTTGCCTGCAACTCTGCCCACCCTGACCCACAGCCCCTCCAGGCAGCAAGTTGGGATCCTACCTTCAGCTTGATCCTTGACTCCAGGACAGAAGGGCAGGGAAGCCCAGCCAGCCATGCCACAGGGAAATTTGAGAGGGGCCAACCCAGGGCTGGTTGCTCCCTGCAGCACGGGGAGCCCAGCCCAGAACTAGGAGTGAGTCACTAGGCACACTGGGAGGGCTTGGGAGACCACATCCTCCTCAGTGCCAGTCTGCTGGGCTACTCCAATGCCAAGGAGCTGCAGAACTGTCCTGGGGAATGCATTTTGACCAGCCCCTGGCTTTCCACCCCATAGGGATGCCCTAGAGATAGGTTCAAACTGAAGGGACTCAGGGCAGCTGGGTGGCCTTGGGATGTCCCTTCTAACAGAGGCCAAGAGGTGGGAGCAGAGTCAGGCTGGGCACGGCTTTGCCCACCCACCTTGGTGTCTCTGAGGCTGCATCTGGAGGTCACATACCTGTCTTTATGGGCAAATTGTCTCCTCCCTCATGCAGAACAGGATGCCCTTGTCCTTGCTGCATCTTGGGAGCGGGCCCTGGGCTGTGCCACACCTGAGACCTGCCTTTGTCTAGGGCAGAGCAGGTTGGCACCAGCCAGAGCTGGGCAGGGGACCTGCGAGGGCCCCCACCTTTGCAGGGTGAAGGCTGCTGACAGCCCTGCCCCGCTGCTGCAGACTCAGCCTGGGTGCTGCTGAGTTTGATCAACTTCACCCTCACCCCCAGTTTCTCTCCTCAGGTCCTGCCCTATCCCACTGAAAAGCTTTGCTGAGCACTACGCCCAGAAGGCAGCCAAGTCCCACATGGGCTTCCTGAGGGAGTATGAGGTGAGAGCTGTCCTGGGCAGGGTGCAGGGAGTGCTGCCATGGCCAGGTGCTCTGAGGGGACCTGGGGAGCAATTGCACCTGGTCAGGCTGGGGGACACCCAATAAGTGCCTCCTCAGTGTGTCCCATGCCCCGGTATCCATGTGCCTGGCTGGCCTGGCAGTGTCCCCTCCCAAAGGCAGTGCGTCCCCAGGCACATAGGTCCCTCACATATCCTGCACGGATGAGAGTGTGTCAACAACCCACTGCTTCCTAGACCCCACGCAGGGTAGGGACCTACATCAACACCATTCTCTTACCAAACGATGCAGCCATCTCCTGAGAGGTCAGAGCAGAGCTGGCAGCGCACCCCCAGAGGTGGTCACATAGCACCCGTGCTAAGACTTCCGCATGTCCAGCTTTGTCTTCCCCTCTGCTGAAGCCAGGTGTCCTCAGGAGTGTCCAGTTCCTGCTGTTCCTCCTGATCCTTCCATGCTCACTGCTTCTTCCACTCTCTTTCACTCTGGCAGACCCTTCTAGAGGTTGTCAAGGAAGAAGCCAGCTCTGCAACACCATCTTCAGGCAACCAGCAGACACGACCCACTTCCAGCATCCTCCCATGTAAGTGCTGTGACACTTTGCATCCTCTTCCTTCCTGTACCTGCCTGGAGCCAGGCTGGACCAGAGCGTGGCACAAGAAAATATTTTGGCACACTGTAGTGAGTCCCACCAGAAGGCTACCAGAGTGTTTTGGGTGTGGAGCACATAGTGCACGGGACTGGGATAGATGGGTTTGTTCAGCCTGGAGGAGGGAAGATAAAGGCGGGATCTTATTGCTGTCTTCAACAACCTCCTGGGAGGGCATGAAGAAAATGCAGTCTCTAAGAAGAAGGTGCCTCACGGAAGGGCAAGAGGTAATGGGGATGATTTGGAAAAGTAATCCAACTCAGTATAAGGAAAACTGAATTCCCATGAGGTGGGACATGGGAGCATCTGCAGGCTCTCCATCCTTGGAGATATTCAAATCTCCATTGGCTAAGACACTGAGCAACCTGCGCTGTAAGTATCTGCTTTGACCAGGAGGTTGGGATAGAGATCTGTCTTTTGGGGACTAACGTCCGTGAGAAGAGCACTGCAGCGGGGGCACCTTTGCAGAGAAATGGTGAATGGAGGTTGGATTTGTGTGGCTGTGCGGGGTCTGGAAATTGGTCTGCAGGAGCTGTGTGAGCACAAGGCTGCCCTGAGTCCCTTCACGTCCCACGTATTTTGCAGATGATCGCTCCAGAGTGAAGTTTTCCCTGCTGGAACAGAGTCCTTTCTCAGGTCACCTGCAGGTCTGGCGTGTCCCGGTGAGTCGTACCCCCAGCAGCGAAGCCCACCCCTGTGCCTGGGTCCCATAGACAGCAGGAGATGCTCCCTGCTCCTCACCATGCCCCTGGTTCCTGCACTGCTCCACTGGTCACTGCCAGTGGTCCTGTGTGGACAAGAGGGGACTGTGGGGACCAAAGATGTGTCTTCCCTCACCTGCCCAACTGGGCTGTCCTCACTTCGCTCGCTCTCTTCTCTCATTACCTTCTGATCTGCTGAGCTCCTCTTCTTTTCCTGGCCTCTCCCACAGCACCTGGGCTGATGGGATACCTGTGCCACCCGCCCCAGCAGGACAGTGATGTTCTCCTTCCCCACTCAGGGCTGCAGCTCCAGCAGGGAGTATCTGGCTGTCCAGGGGCCTGACAAGTTGACCATGGAGGACTTCTGGACCCTGGTGTGGGAACAGGACATTCACACCATCCTAACACTTCTCCCATGGCAGGAGAAGGGCGAGGTAAGGCGCCGTGCCTGCCTGTGCCGTGGCGGAGCAGGGATGTGGACAACGGTGTTGGAAGCCAGCATAGCTCCAAAACCTGAACTCTTTTCAATGCCTCCCAAAGCCTTGGTGCAAATCCAGCTTATCTAAAGCTGAACTTTTCCCATGTCCAAGTGCTCCCACACCCTGTCACAGGAGATAATGCTCTTTAAGCTGCGTCTCCATGACACCCAAGGACAGCAGCTCCTGCCTCTGACCAGCTGAGGTGGAGAGGCCTGCTGAGCAGACTCCTACTGCCAGCCAGCTCTGTGTTAGCAGGGAAGCTCGCTGCAGTCTGCTGTGGCTTCCTAATCTCCCTCGGGGTTTAGCTAGGGGATGTGTTGACATGGGGGTGCTCGCGGTCCAACCCCATCCCAGACCCCTAAGGTGGTGACTGATCTGAAACATGGCAACCATCAACATGAAGCCAAACTTGCTGTTGCGCACAGGTCCCAAGTGAGGCGTGCTGGCCCCTGGAAGGGGACACTCTCTGCACAAAGATGCTGACCATCCAGTGTGGCACAGAGAAGCTTGTCTCCGGATGGAGGTGTATCCAGCTCAAAATGAAACACGTATGTGCTGATGGGGCTGGCCTGGGTCCCACTGACTGGGGTGTTCTTCACAGCTGGCAAATGGGTCTGTAGGGGCAAGGGCTGAAGGATCCATGGAGACTTGTCTGAGCTGCAAGAACAGAGTGGCAGCAGTCCAAAAATGCAGGAGGGAATCTAGACTGCAACATCCAGAACATCTGCTGAATGGATATAGGAGATGCACGGGATAGGCCATGGAGGACTTCTCTGAGAAGGCCCAGACAGTTCTCAGTCCCTCTCAGGGGGAAGACTGAGGTGCCGTGGGGAAGGAGAGCAGGTTGCCAGAGGCACCATACCCTCTGCAGGTGTGATGGGCGATGCTCTAGCGGAGACTGCCTGGACAGCTTTACAGAAGGTAGCAGTTAGCTCAGGAAAGCACCTGACAGCCTAAGGACTGGAGAGCTGGGACCCTTCTACATCCAAACTCACCCATCCCTCCCCAACAGCCATGTCAACTCTTTGTGTCTCACCAGGAGAAGAAAGCAAGGGAGAGGCAGATGCAACGGTTCCTATACACGCTCTGGAGCAGCAAGAAGCAGCCAGATGTCCAGAGTCTGGTGGAGCTCCTCACTGCTGTCAGACGGTGCACGCCCCTGAGCCGGTCCTCTCCTGCTGCACTGCAGGTACACCACTGTGGCGACGAGGGAGATGGAACCCTCTGGTTTGAGTTGAAAGCAAGGCTTTTTGTTGTCAAAGTAGAAGCAGGAGCAAAAGCAAAAAGTTGTGTGTGAATGTATGTGTGAGTGCGTGTGTCCGAGTGTGACTCCCCAAGAGCTGCTTCTATGTGGTTTTCTGTATCTGAACTATAAAGCCAAACAGGCTTATTTATGTTTTTCTTGATACATTCTTCCTCACAACTATCTTGGTCGCATCCGTTCGCATACAATTCCATGCAGTTTCCCAGCCTGATCTTTTCAATGCATTCATCAACTGTTATCCTGTGTGGCTTGTTCAGAACAGCTTCTTTTTACCCAAGTCTAGTCCAGTTTTATCTGCCAGGTGTTCAGCAAGGTCCCCACATATCAGAACAGTTCATTTTACTAAAATCTAGTTGTATTTTTCCACTGTGTGGTCAACAGGGTTCCCACACACCGCGTCACTGCTTCATGCACGGGCAGTACCAGGGCTGGTACCCACCAGGCTACACAGAGCCTTGGCATGGCCACCAGCAAGCCTGAATACTGCACCAAGGGTTTGGGGGCATTTTCAGAGTAGGTCCACGGGAGCCAAGGAAGCTCTGAGCATGGGAGGTCAGAGGAAGCAGTGCTCTGCCAAACACGTGGCAGAAGGGAGGGCAAACAGGGCTGGGGCAGGGACAAGCACGGATGGAACAGACGTTCCTGGGCTAAGGTGGCCACACCATCCCTGGGCTGACTGCTAGGATCCTGGGAGCAGCCCAGGAGAGCTCCAGCACAGAGCCCCAGGGATGATGGAGGGATGGAAC
>NW_009728923.1:0-230 GCF_000703405.1 Apaloderma vittatum | reverse complement strand
GTGTGCTTGGTCCTGATGCATGGGGCTGACTCACTCACCGTAGTCAGCCCCATGGGTGCACATCTATCCACCTCTTCACTTCCTTGGCTCTCCTTTTGCAGAGCCCCATAGTTGTTCTGCAGAGTGAACTGGGCAGGTGAGGGAGGCTGGGCAGGGACTCGCCTACCTCTCTGAGCGAGGACCCATTTCCATTCCCCCTCATCTCTTAGATCCCCTCCTTTGACCTGATG
>NW_009728922.1:0-1996 GCF_000703405.1 Apaloderma vittatum | reverse complement strand
GCTGCAAGCATGCATTGGTGGCTCATGTCCAACTTTTAATCCATCAGTACCTTGAAGTCATTTTCTGCAGGGCTGTTCTCTAGCACATCAACCCCAGCCTGAGGATTGACCTGACTCAGGTGCAAGAACTTGCACTTGGCCTTGTTGAACTCCATGAGGTTGCATGTGCCCAGTTTTCCAGCTCGTCTAGGTCTCTCTGGCAGAAATGACATCCCTCTGGCATGTTGACTGCACCACCCAGCTTGGTATCATCTGCAAACTTGTGGAAGTTGGAAGGGACCTCAAAGATCATCTGGTCCAACTCTTTAAGGTAAAGAAATACAGTTTAAATGAAATGACCTTTAAATGACCCTGTCAAGCTGAACCTTCAAACTGTCGAAAGATGGGGAATCCCCCACTTCCCTTGGAAGACTATTGCAGTTTCTAATTGCCATCATGGTGAAAAATTTTCCTCTGGAGTCCAATTGGAATCTCCCCATGAGCAACTTGCCCCCATTACCCCTTGTCTTTTCCACGTGATTCCTTGTAAAAAGGGAGTCTCCGTGTTCTTTCTGGCCATGCTTTATGTACTGGTACATGGTAAGAAGGTCCCACCAAGCCTCCTCTTCTCAAGGCTGAACAAACCCATCTCCTTCAGCCTTTCTTCTTACGGCAGGTCTTCTAGTCCTCTGATCATCCTCATGACCCTTCTCTGCACCCCTTCCAACCTGTTCGCATGCTTTTTTTGCAGCGGGGAACAAAACTGAACACAGCACTCAAGATGTGGTCTGACCATCACTGACTGAAACCTCAACCATAGAGACACACTCTGCTCTGCCCAGTTATTTATTTGCTGCTCCCCTTTAAGGGCCCAAGACTTCCTCTTACTGAAAAGATCATGAGGATTATCAACAAATGCAATCTAATACTCATACTTAATCTGTGTATTTTTCTCCTTGAAAGTGGCTTGATAAAGCTTATTTCGCATAACCAGAGAGTCACAGAATCATAGAATCGTAGTATGACCTAGACTGGAAGGGACCTTAGAGAATATTTAATCCAATCTCCCTGTCATGGGCAGGGACGCCTCTCAACTAGATCATCATACTCAAGGCTCCATCCAACTTGGCCTTGAACACCTCCAGAGAGGGGGCAGGCACAACACTTCTGGGCAATTCGAAAGGCTTGCTGCCCTCGTACTGAAGAATTTCTTTTTAAGATCTAATTTACATCTATTCTCCTTCAACTTAACACCATTTCCCCTTGTCCTATCAGTGGACACTCTCGTCAAAAGTCCCTCCCCAGACTTCCTGTAGGTTCCCTTCAGGTATTGGAAGGCAGTTACTAGGACCACCGAAGTCTTCTCTTTTCAAGACTGAAAAATTCCAGCTCCCGCAGCCTGTCTCAGTAGCAGAGCTGCTCCAGCCCTTGGATCGTCCTTGTGGCCTCCTCTGAACACACTCCAACAGATCCACATCTCTCTTATGATGGGGACACCAAAACTGGACACAGTATTAAAGTTGGGGTTTAACAAGAGCAGAGTATAGGGGGAGAATCACCTGTCTTGACTTTCTGACCACGCTGCTCTTGATACATCTCAGGATGTAGTTGGACTTCTGGGCGCACTGCCGGCTCATGCTGAGCTTCTCATCTATCAAAAACCCCAAGTCCTTCTCTTCAGGGCTACTCTCAACCCACTCTGTGCCCAGTTTGTATTTATGCTTGGGATTGACCCGGCCCAGGTGAAGGACCTTGCATTTTGGCTTGTTGAAACTCATGCAGTTTGCCTTTCAAGGTTGGAAAAGACCTCAATGATCATCTAGTACAACCATCCACCCAACAGTACCATGACCAGTAAACCATGTCCCAAAGTGCCACCTCTGTACTGGTTTTGAATGCACAAAGACTTACTGTGGGGTTTCTAGGAAAGGACCAAAGGCAGGGAAAGGTCAGGAATCAAGGTTGGCCAGGGATGAAATAGGGGTGAAAATGACCAGTCACATCTGACGAGGTTGCT
>NW_009728921.1:225271-230059 GCF_000703405.1 Apaloderma vittatum | reverse complement strand
AAAAAAAAAAGAAGGGAAAAAAACTGCTCTCCCTGTTCTTTAGCACACACATGCACACACACCCACACACAACCACATATCTATACTCCATTCTTTCCAGTTCCCCAGCCCTAATTCCTTTCTCTCTTCTTTCTTTTTTTTTTTTCCCCCTTTAATTTGCAGCTGGACACCATTAAGGGCCTTTAAAAACCACGAGGTTTTGACCCCACAACAGTTTGATTGGGTCTGCTGCCTCCCTCTCTTCCCCTCCTATCCCTACCTCCCAGCAACACAGGGAAAGCAAGTTTACTTTTTTGAAATATATGCAAATATTCACACAGAGCAACCATAAAACATCCAACATTTTCATGCCCACCGGCTTAAAAAAAATCCAGATAGAAAAGCTTATTATTTTTATTAATATCCAACAGCCACACTGTTTAATTTGCTGCTTTTTCCTCTCAATGCATATGTTATAAACCAGCAGGCTCATGCAGGGGCCAGTCAGTCCGGTGTTGGCATAAAGGCATCATCAGCTAGAAGCCTGGGATGATCATTTCGATCACGAGTAGCCAAACCACTTGCAACTCATCCCCAAAGAGCTTTAGACCATTCGCAGAACCAAACGCCGAAGCTAAGTTTGCGAAGGCGCCTTCACTGCCGTTCGTAAAAGCGGATCCTGCAAAGGCTGCCTCCAGTCTGCCTTCCACCACCACAGCGTGCGGAGCCGAGTCGCGTACAATCTGTCAACTTCTGGCACGAGGTAGATCTAATGGCTCCTCACTGTGGGGCAGGGTAAACTGACTTCCTCCAGTAGCCCCTAGCAAATAATATTTTCCACAGAGGTCCATTCATAGGCATCTGACAAACCTAGTTAATATGTACAAGGATTTTTCATTTGTTATTTAGTAGCTAGCCCTTTTAGGACAGCTATGAAGTAGACATTGAAAAGGCATCAGATGATTAAAAAGAACAATTCCAAATACTTTCTCTTTCATCTGAGGGTCTCAGACCATGTTAAGTCTCACATTACTCCTCCGCAGGTAATAAATATAATTAGGGCCAATTCCAAAACTTTATTTGTATTGAAAAGTATCTAACGCCGCAGGGGCTCCATTCAAATCAGCAAACCTCTGTGTGGAGTAGGAGGCTACTTAGTAGGACAATTTGGCCTCAAATAAGGAAACTGAGATGCAGGCAGCCTTAGTAGCTTGCCTAAGTTGACACAGTTAGCCAACTCCAGCAAAAGGATGAGAAACAAAGATGCCATGTGCCTCACAGTTGACAGCAGTCCTTACACTGCCAAAACATGCTCATTTTAGCCAGTTTTCCCACAAAAGTATGATTTTTAGATCTACTGTTTGGTTAAAACGTACTTCATTGCTTTATTCACATTTGTAGGGCCCCTTTGCTTGGTCTTTCATTTTCCTCTTGATGCACTGCTGCCCATCCATAAACGCTTTTCCTCCTCTGCCACTTCTTGCTCTGCTTCCCCTATTCCCTTACACTTGGCCTGGGGAGAAGTTTGCAGAGAGAAGCCACTCAGAAGCCCCAGCTGGAGGAAAATTAAGACTACCTTTTATTCAAAAAAAGTCAACAGTTTTGGCAGAACAGGACTACTATATTTTGACTGCACATTAGCTCTGCTCAGCTCTCTAACCCCATATTCTTTTCTCAACTCAGCTTCACTCCACAACTGCCCTTCTACTACCACGTCCTTCCCTTGTCTGTTCACCCTTTCCCATATCATTTACGTATT
This sequence comes from Apaloderma vittatum, assembly GCF_000703405.1. NCBI lineage: Eukaryota > Metazoa > Chordata > Aves > Trogoniformes > Trogonidae > Apaloderma > Apaloderma vittatum. The sequence continues at coordinate 228,321 of NW_009728921.1, read as the reverse complement.
TACCCCTTCCTATAGCATTTCCTATTTGAGCTTTCTCAGGGCGATGATCACATGCTTCTCCAAGCTGGTATTATGGCTAGCACAACGGGGCTTCTTGGTTGCTGGCTCTCCACTAACCAGAGCAATCACCATCAACATCAGGAATCACTGGCTAGACTAGGAAGAAGTACAAAGAACCATAATAAAAGGAGGTGGGGGGGAGAGAAAAAAAAAATGTTCAGAGAAGAAAACAAAGATAACTGAGCAAGAGGGAGAGCTGAGATGGGGAGAAGAAACAGAATGCTTCTCACACAAACCGTTCATTTCACTTACCCTAGTTTATATCTGCTCTTAGCCCAAGATATTTTCTGCTCAGGTAACCTAACCCTTCTTCCCAGTTTCCCTCATTCTTTACATTTTCTTCAATTATTGAGCTCCCTCTCCCAGTTGAGTGGGGAGAAACAAGAGTTAAGTCCCATAACAAAAGTTACTGTTACTGTCATATTAATATTGTATTGCATTACTCTATCATTATATTGATTATTAACAGTGTACACTTATAGATAAAATTATGTTTTCATAGTAACTTCAACCACAATTAGAAGAGGGAGAAAAAGCGAGTTAAACAAATAATTTGAGGGAATCCCTGAAACCTTGCTACAAATCATTTCATGTTAACTTAAAGGCTTGCTTTTTAGAAATTGCCAGGACATATTACAAAAGCTGCTATCATATCAGAAAGTGGAAAAACAAGAATTGTGATAAATAACCACAGACTGAGAAAGAAGAAAACATATGCAATATGCAACTGTCCGGTATTTAACATAGGAAGTTTTATCTTGTTTTGAAAGTTGACTAGATTAAAAGCCCTGATGTCCCTTTTTACCAAGTAGGTGGTATTTACAAAATCCACTTGCAACCTGCGAGTTCTAGTTCCACATTCTGTTCTCTCAATTCTCCTCACAAACTGAGAATTCAGGATATAAGTTCAAATATCCTCAACTGATGAGAAAAATGAAACCTCTTCCCTCCTGCAGCAGTTCAATGAATCTGTATTTCTTTTGCTTTGCTTCCTCTAAGGAGCGCCCAAAACAAACAAGTCCAAGTAAAGAGGACAATTTGAGTTGAACTAAATAACAGGAAAAAAAGCTCTGATTTTCATTTGGGTGAGAGAAACTAGCTCAAATCATAAACTCTTATCTGAATTTTTGTACATAACTGATTTTTTTTTGCTGCTGTTGTGGTTCTCCAGTTCAAGAAGTGAACCAAAAAAATCAATTATCCACCCAGCTCAAGTCAGAAATACCATAACTCTGGAATATAGCATGGACAGAATCCACAGGTCTTTATACAAGTATACTGGCAGAAGGAAAACCTTAAATGAAAGATTAATTAATTGTTTTAAAAAAAAAATCAACAAATCATAGGACTTCAGCCTAGTGCATTTGGCAGATAGCGCAATACAGTAAGTAAAGGAAGTGCAGGGGGGAAAGAAAAAAAAAGCACTTTTCAGGTTTTGTTGTTTCCACTTAGGTTTTAATAATAGAGACCCACAAAGTCCAAGGAAATGTAAGATGTTCCTCTGAATGATTTACTGGAAAATTCTCACAGAAGAATATGCAAAACTCTAAAGAACCTAAATGGATTTTCTTTTTTAGGCACACATCCAAAACAACTGCAGCATTAAGAACGAATCTGTAAGATTTCTAAGAAAGGGTGTTTTGGAACAGGTTACAGAAAGCGGAGGAAGAATAGAGTGGGGCTGATGCATTTACTATGAAGAATATCTTGCAAATAATGAGTGCTTATTTCAGAGTATAGAAATGTTTAGCTACAATGCAGTTTGGATCATATGCTTAGGAACAGATTTTTCCTTTCACTGTGCATGCCTAGCTGCCATTTCCATTAATGGGAATTAAGTACATGTGTCAAGAGGAGAAGTTAACTCTTAGAAACATAACTAATCTACGCTTTTTTTAAAGAATGTAAATGCCACATCAGGCATGTTCGGTGTTGGCAAAACTGAGTGCTGAATATAGTATAGCAAAATCTGAGAAGGAGAAGGCGGTCTGGAGGACTGAAATTTCTGTGCTATTTAGAGTTTTTCAATTTACTGAATTTCTTCAAGGAAGAGTAAAACCATCTCATTTGCAAGTGGGAAGCCCTCATTTATCAGCTATTTGCTTGCAATTTCAGCAGGGGCCTACCATCTGCAACCCTCCCTCCCTCTAAAGAGAACTGACACTACCCTTAAGAAGAAACCTAAACCTTCATCTAAAATTTGAATGCAAACTTCCCTCAGGGTCACTAAATATTACAATAAAGTTCCTAATAATTTTTAAAAGCAAGTCAGCACTCTTTGATCCTGACCACTCTGCATCAGCCAGGGTAAAGGAACCTCAAATAATACAGATGTAAACTATAATATAAATGTTTTCTTTAGGAATAAAAATAGTATATGTAAACACATTTTAAATTAAATTACCTATATATATTGGCAACAAGTAACTTCTAACTGTGAAAACCCGAAAAATTAGAGAGAGAACACATTCCTGATATTATGTTGTGTCTCGTCCCCACTTAGTTCCTTTATTTTGGGTCCAGCTTGTTTCAGTGTTTCTCTACAGTGTCAGTTAGCTACAGGGTCTCTTTACTGCTTGTCTTAGTAGCCTTTGACTGCAGAGAAGCTGCCTGAAAAAAAAATGAATGAAAAAAAAGGCCAGTTTAAAAAAAAAAAAGTCACAAAAATAGAAAGCTTATCCATGGATAGGAACTGTGCTTGAAATGATTTAAGAAGCTAACTGGATTTCAAATTTACAGCTTCTCATTAAGGTTCTGAACATAAAATGTTACTAAAATAGGAACCTGTTGCTCAAAGTCTTTCCCCCCTCCCCACCATGTTCTTTTTTCAGCAGTTATTTTGCAGGGAATGTACTGTCCCGACGGAAGCCCACAGCCTCACCTTACTACACACAGTCTCCCTACTCTGCCTCCATCCTGATGGGGATGATTACTTTCTGAGTGACAGGCCTGTTCACTGTCAGTGCCCATCTGATCTCCAGCCTCTTGGA
>NW_009728921.1:209725-225240 GCF_000703405.1 Apaloderma vittatum | reverse complement strand
CAGGAATGTTCCTCCTCGGTGTCATTTCCAATGACTGTTACGAGCATGTAAATGCCTGCCACAATATGCCCGACGATGAACCTAACTCTGTTCATAGAGATAACCAACTCCCATCAAAAGAAAATTACTTGCTTTTTTTCCCCAGTGCATGTGCAGAGGAGCGGAGGGCAGAAACCAAATCTCTTCTCAACAGGCGACCTAAGTTTTACGGTCAAACACAAGCTTAAGAGCCTAAATATCCTAAAAATACAACTTTGATCTATTTGCAAAACTAGATAATAATTGTTGAGTGTGATTCCAAACACACTGAAACTGAGATCTTTCTGCTTAACCCAATGAGCCTTTCTGCGTGGCTCTCAGTATAATGCTTGCAGGTTTGGTTGCCACATGCTCCTCAGTTCCCCAGTAACAACTCTGTCTCTTTTTTAACTCATCCACTGAACAGGGTTAGAGTCATGACGTTTTGTCTTTGTATTTCTCATCTGACTGCTTTTTCCACTACAGTCTGCTCTTAACAATCTGTGCACCCAGGACGCTGGGTTTAAAACAAACAGATTTGCTTCCATTGATCGTCTGATGTAAAATAAGCATCAGGCAATTAAAGTGCAAAGGCACTTTGGAATAATCCACAGCACCTAGTCATCTGTGTTTTGTGAAGGCATTCCAGCCTTCCTCTTGTGGTCATGAGGTTTGCTCTAGTGCTTGGAATTAAAATTCCCCACACCCACAGGCACATCTACTGTCTGCTTCTCCTCACCAGGAGCAGTTCTCTTTTAGCACCCTTATTATAATTTATTGCAGTTTTAGCATAGGACTACAGCCACCCTCAGCTGATCAGATTGAGCTCTTTGATGGTGGGCATGACTAAAACACATACAGCTGAATTCATGGTTGCTTTCCAATCTATATACTCTGTTGGATTACAGAAAAAGTGGGAATATAAAATACTTCCAAATAATAACTTTTTCTATTCAATTTGTTCTGGAAGAGTAGTGATGAATTAGGCCTTTTGTAAGAAATACTCCCTATCTGAACCAGTTTACAGTTTAGACTGTAATTGTAATTAGACAAAGAACACAAAAAAGGTAACATTCTTATATTCTGTAAATTGCTTATCTATGTTATTCCTTTTTAGTCTGTATAATCACAAGAATTCATGTAACTGCCATCTAGTAAATGTTTCAAAAAATACAGATGCTGAAATGTACAGTTTTTAAATTCAGACCAGATTTGTAAGTACATTCCTTTTCTACTGTACCACACACGAGATCCCTACATCACGTATACAGTCTATGATATGATTAATACAAATTAGTGTTTATTAAATGCACTCTACTGATATTTAACTTGTTATACATGTCACAGGGAAGATCAAACTGTAAATTAAGCAACGATCCTAATGACGTTAAATGCATCTCTGAAAGGGAAGGAGCTATAAAACACGTTACTATCTTACACCTTGCACGCTAAAACAGCAATCAATGAGTATGTAGAGTTATGTTTAATTTATAAAGTTACAAAAGCATACTATACCCATTCATTTGTTTTAAAACTGCTCTGATGCAGGCTTTTAAGTAAAAGCAAAACTAATGCCATTCGGTTCTGTCGAGGCAAAAAAGTGAACTCTTGCTTCCAATACACAGACTCCCAATTCAGCCACTATTATAGAGAAATAAATACGTAAGTATGGTATAAAACAGACCAATGTCTTGCCGTTATTGCTATTTCTATGGAGGCTTAACTCTTGCCTCTCATCTCTCATTACATGGGACAGCTAGAGGCTAGAAACATTGCCTGGGTAGCATACTGAAGGCCCCTGAGAATGCTTCTGCACCTCGTATGGGGAAAAACTGAGAAAATACCGTTACAGTATTCTGAAGCGTAAGTATGGCAAAACCAGAGTATCTGGGGACACTCTTCAAAAGCCTTAATGCAATCCAGGAATCCAGGTACAGGGCCGACTACTTTCTACTACCAATTAGCTTGTAAGCAAGACAGATATTCAACACTTGCCATTGAGTTATATTCAGAGTAGAAGAGAATCAGACAGGAGATATAAAAAAAACAGCCACAAAAAAAAAAAAAAAGAGACACCACTGGATTGGGACAAACATTAATTAAGATTAAAATACAAAGAAGTTTCTCAGGAATGTTTATTGAAGAAAATTTACGTCATAAATTTTCCTGCACCTGGAGAGGATCCAAAGCTGAGTCTCTCTTCTCTTGCCATATAACATTGTATTGAATCCAGACTGCACATTTGGTCACCCGCTTTTTTCCTTAAATAACACTTTCTATTTCTGATGTGACTTGTGTTTTGTTTTACAAAGTTTAATTTCTCTTTCTTTGTTGATGCATTTTCCTTTTGTCATTATTTCAGAGTTGTGTGAAAGTAATTAGTGACACGATGCCAAGGACTGAACCTCACAAGCAACCTAAATATTTTGATTCACTGAGAATGCAGTCCATAATTTACAGAGTGCCTGACCCCTGTCCAATAAATAAAATAAAATAAATTAGATAACTTCTGCATGTTAAAAGCCTGAGGCATGCGGAGAAAAATGTCAAAATGCAGAAACAGTGAATATTACCACATCAGATATCAGAGATAGTCTTTTGACACTTTTTCAAGAAACAAAATCACATTCATACATACCTTTTTAGCATTTGACCCCACATGATCAATCCTGTCAACCATCTCTCTTGGTATTTGCATGTAGCCACTGCCCTTTCTTGAGAGCAATGTGGTTCAAAATCTGGGCAAAGATTTCACATGTGAGAATGTCACAGGTGAAACTTGTTTTCTAATGAATTCTGAGCTAGCAATAGAATAGCAGCAGGTGTCTCCAAAAGTGCAAACTGAGTGGAAAATAAAAGGAGACAGAGACATCTATATATATATTTTTTTTTAACTAGATCTTTCTTTTCCTTCCCCCCCTTCCCCCAACTTGCCACAAATTTCTCAAAGGGGTCCCAATACATCCTACTGTATGCGGTCAGGACAGACCTTTGGCACAAAAGCAACCATACAGAGCTTTGTGACTACAGTCTCTAAAAAGATCGCAGTTTTTTTAGAGTGATTTGTGGGCCACCACACATAGGACCATTAAAAAAATGCCCATGACATTATTTGTATTTAATTTAATGAAAAAAAAGTACATTTTAATATAAGAAAATTTTCTTATGATAGTTCAAAAATTTACCACAGAATTTAAGTAAAAACTCTGCCTCAAACACAAAAAATACAGCCTGCTTCAAAATAAGAGACATCTTTCCACTATATTATGTCCTAGATGTTTCAAAGCAAGGTGGGCTTAGGCCAGACAAGTGTTCTATAATGACAGAAGGAAATTTATTCCTGTCTTTCATCTGCTGGCTGCTTTAACTCTGGCATATACATTACTTCATAAAGCACTGGCCTAAATATGGCATAAAATATAAAATAAACCATTATTTATAAGACAGAAAAACCAGGCAAGTGCACTCCCAAGTTTGATATCATGAAGTACAAACCAAGATGTCCCACGACCTCACAACATCTCTCTGAGGTCCACAGCTGACCAGTGCACGTCCAGGCACCCTTGTCTTGGAGTTGATGGCCAAGCCACACAGACAGAGCTGATGGGTGTTACAGAACCTCACCTGGTAGAGGTGTGCTCTGCAAAGAGAGTACCTTTTTTCAAAGCCAACTCCAAAATCTTTTATCCGGACACATAACACAGAGATAAAACATGCAAGTTTCTTATTACTCCGATACGAAAGCACTCTGGGAATCCAGACCAAAAGTGAATTGCTAGTTCCATAAAAGACTGTTTCCTATTTTGTATTTTCCATTTCACTGAATGACTTGTTGATATTGTAATAACTGAAAAAGTAAAAAGGAATAACTGATTTTCCTTTTTTAAAAAAATTAATTTCTGCTTTTATTGTTTATTTTTTCTCTAGAAAGCCTCTTAGCTTTTTCCCCATATAGATGTTAGTTTAATCAAGATTAAGATTTGCACTTAATCTCTTTGAATTTCTCCTGTTTCTGCTACATACATTCGGCAGGTAGCCTAACCCTTAAAGAACTCAGTTCTACAGGAAAAGGCTTGCTACTGACATATGACACTCCAGTATTTTCAGCATTATTTCTTATTCCATTTTCAAACAACTGGATCTTGTCTTTGGATCACTCCACCTACTTTGATTAAGTATTCCATGCAGAAATATAGGTCATCTTCCACTCCTAAGTGGTCAGTTACACTAGAACAGAGCAGTGAACATCGTCACATCCATTTTTTCTGTCTGATATGCAACACTCTGCATTTGGCAACATCAAACCTGTGTGGCCAACCTGCCCGTTTTCCTGCATAGAGTGCTCTACCATCTCCTTCTGCCCCAACTTCAATGATTCTGCCTCAGATGCAAATGTTACCGTACCAGTGGTCACAGTCATTTTTATTTCATTAATATATCAATGTGAAGCACCAGCTACAACGCTCAGACTTCAGATACCCCTGCTGCAGTTCTCCTACACTAAACATTGATCATATACATTTAGTTTTGTCTTCTGTCTCTGGGAGGAGTTCGTAATTCTTGAAAATACTTCTGTCCCACAACTGCTTTTCTAGTGATCCCTTGTGAAGGTCTTTTTCAAAAACATTCTTTAAGGAGGGAAAAAAGATATCTAACGATTATCTTTTGCTATTTGTTGATAAGCTGAAGGAATTATCATTAGACATCATTTTTCTTTACAAAAGCTATGCTGATGGATAGCTATAAAATTGATACTACTCATCTATATGTCTCCTAATTTTATTTTTTATTACTATTTTAGCCAATTTATCAAGTAAGGGAAGAAAATTCATTAGACTAATTCTCAGCATCAATTCTACTGTTCAATTAAAGAGAAGCAGAAAAATTGCTTTCTTCGACCTTTCAGGTTAGAAGCCAATATTAAAGGAAAGACTACATATTAAGTTAGCAGCCCTATTTGAGCTCACCATCAATTTCCAGTAGCACATTCTGATATGTCTCACTTCACCTGGTACTCTGTTGCTCTTCATTTGATGAGTTTAGCACTTACTTTTCCTTCACTTTTTTTCTTTGACAGTAGCTAATCCTTAATATTGCAAAAGAATGGCTACAGGTTAGATTTCCCTCTTAAGTCTTCTGTGATAGAATATGACAAGGAAATAATTTGGTTTCTCAGCAAACTCATTATCCTCCTTACCTATTATTCTGTGTTACAATACTAAACAAAAAAAATTCTTAGCTAATATTCTGTGTTACAGTACTGTGGGAAACAAATGCGTACAAACTTGATGTGGACAGACTTTTAGAAAATATCTGAATTTACTCCTTGTAATTTCAGTAGACCAACACATCCTAGCACATTTCTAGCTAGCAATAATCATGATATCCCCCAGTTTTAAGCCACACCTATCCTAACAGCATAATTCCTTTCCTAATGCTGTATACTGGATGGTGCAAACCAAGTCTTCAAACAACCAGGAACCAAGTCCATCCCCTAGACACAGCAAACCCTCAGGGGATGATAAACTTTGATCATACATTCATTTACCAAGGGAGTCTATAAAATCAGAGCCTCTCTTTGTCAAGGAAGCATCAGCTCACTAAAGCTGGGGGAACTATAGCTTCCCGCATCAGGCAACAGGGCCAGGGATTTTTGAGTTTAAGATACCATGTAAGAGTTTTCATAGTCTCTGCATATGGTTGGACTATCCCATACAAGGAGAAATACAGTATGTTTTAGTAGTGATCCAATGACTTGCATTTACAAATCTGATTGCAGAGTTTTGTGCGACTACTCTGCAGAGCTGGGACTATTTTCATAGGTGGGAGAGAAAGCATGTGAAACTAGGATGTAAAAGTTTCAACATTAACCAAAACCTGCAGGGTTATTTACTTTCTTTTAAAAGCTACATATTTCTTATACACCTTACAAATATTTCCTTGCATTAGAATTTTAGCTGCAAACAGTGTTTTCCTTATTGGTAAATACACAGGGTCTCCCTGCCTCTTACTCTGATATCCACAGAGAACCTTTAACAGGACTTAAAATACAGGATATTCAATGAAAAGTTTTGAAGGTTGTTACACACAAAATTTGTGTACTGCAGTGTGTGAATATTCAGTTATTAATAGAACATAGTGAGTATACTACATGGGAAGGACTCCAGTGAGCAAACTTCTCTGAAACAATTTGTTGGACTATTCAGATTCATAGGTTAATAAACACGAGGAATAACAGAAAGGAGGCTCACTCCTTGCCCACATGGGCAGTAGTACAAAGGTAACAGACCCATTCCATATGCTTAACTGAATCCCACATCATGTGGACATCTTTGTTGCATTAGCCTGGCTACACATAGTGACTCTTTGCATAAATCAGGAGCACCTGTCTAGGATTTTCAGATATTCAGCATTGGTTGCAGAAGAGTCAGATGTTGCTCAGCTGTTTCTGGCTGTCCAAAAATCTCATAGATCACTACACAAGGCACTGAGGCAGTACATCATCACTGAAAGCCATAGCACATTGCCCAGTTCTTTATAGTTTTCACGTCTAGAGAAACTTTCAGACTTATCACATTCACCAGGTCAGTTACAATAGAGAAGAGGATCCCTATAAGCAACACGTGAAGGTCTCCTGGCATCACTCTAAACTGGAAGCTGACGCTGACCATTTCCATTCTCGTACCACTGAGCAAAAGTTTCCTCACATTTAGACTACAGACAGTTCTTACTTCTGGTGATCTAAAATACATCCACAATATTTGAGGTCATCTCCCTAAGGATACTCCTTGTACTTAGGCTTTTATTAACGGGTAAACATGTAAGTATCATACTTTTCTCAATGTTTAAACACATAGAGCTGAATGAAAGAAGTATTCTCAGAAAGTCTTCAGCCTGGGTATTGTGATCCATTTCAAATAACAAAAAAACCCCACAAACCTAACAAAAAACATGAAAAGATAAGCATGAAGTGTCTTTATGAATATAAATAATCTATAAAGTCGTCACTAGGTGGGTCCATAGCAATGGATTAGACTTTGAGAGATGTTACGTGCAAAACATTAATGCTTGAAACAGATGCAATACAGACCAAAAAAGAGCCTGGAAACGTGAAAGCAAAGTGGGAGAGATTCTTTCCTCCAGCTGCAGAGCCATCAGGCCTGGAAACAAAAAGGCTGAGGAGCTGTATTTTGCACTGCCTGCCCACCATTGTAAAAGCTTTCATTAGGAAGAGCACAATTCAGATTATAACAGACGTTAATCATGTTCTCTGGTAACACACTCACATAAAAGTAGCATTTCTCCTTTCTGTAGGAGTAAGATTGAGGGTGAAGAAAGGTACTTTTACAGACCCAAATCTCTAGATCTTCAAGCCAAAAGAGGAATGTTCCTAATTCATCCTTGAGAGTATTTCTCTGGGGCAGTGAGTGGAAAGAAAAGTGAAATTTCTTAAATTACTTTCCTCTTGAACTGCCATAAGAGTAGGGTGTGGATTCCAGGCATAAAACCTCCTTTTTTTTTTTTTGTTCTGGTCACACTTATTCAGATCTAGCCAGATTTTAGTCAAGCAGGAAACTGCCTCAGCATGGCCACCATGACAGCAAGGAAGGAATAACAGGTATTTTCTCATTTCTGCTAAGCAGAAGCTCCTATCAGAATACAAAGATGATAGAAAACGTGGGTGGATTATTTGGTTCCAGCTGGCTCCACATCACACAGTAAGGAAATGCTACGATCTTTGACAGGTTCACATTAGCAAAAATCAAGCAAAAGATTATGGGAAAGCTTCCCATTCCATTATCAAATAATTTGGGGGAGGGAGAAGGATGGAAGACTAGCAGTTTTTCTCTCTAAGCTCTCAGGAACTGTCTGTTTTTATGACCCTTTTAGTGTTGAAAGCATTGTCTGAAATAAAGACTAATCTCAAAGGATGAGAAAGCAAACCTATCGTTAGACTATTCAGAAAATGTAAAGCAGGAGGAAATGAACCATTTTCATCTGGTGGAGCTGCTACACAGCAGGTCTAACTTACTGCCTAGTGATAGCTGTCAGGGTCTGGAGGGCACCACCAGCTCTGTGGGGCTCTGTCCACCCCAAGGACTCCCTCCCCGTTGCCCTCGGCTCAGGATTCACTTTCAGCCCCCTGGGGCCATCAACCTTTGTCGCAGCGATGCCACTGCAGGGCTAGTCAGTAGCTTCTCACAGATCTGCCCTCCCATGGGTCTGGCCCCAGGGAGGTGCCCCATGCCTGGGACTGGAACTGCCCCGGTGACCCCCAGCTGCCCTGCTCCTGGCTGCCGGACCTTGCAGATCCCACAGATCCTGGCCCCCAGGAAGCTGCCGGCCCCTGCTGGCATCCTGACCATAGGCCCTACACCATCTCCTCCTTATAACACAGCCAAAAACCAAACGCCAGTCACAAAACCTACCCAATAACTTCCAATACCTAAACCAAATAAAAACAAACATGGCAGGTTTCTCCCCTACAGAGATGAGAATGGGAACATGCAGTTCATACATGAACACACTGCTCCCTGATACACATGTAAGTTGTCTCTATACTATACAAAATTATGTGCCTTAAACACTAGACGAAGGCTGATATGGGTCTGTCAGTAAGGAAATAGTGGGGACAGTATTCAAATAACATCCCCTGCTGGTGTTAGAGTACACTGCTACCGAGAAACTGCTCCTTGCCCTTGGATCCCACAATTCAACCTTATCTTCTACCTTTGGATCCTCCTAGGCCATCGCTTTCAGGAGGAGAGAAGGGACCACCTAGTTCCTCTGAACACTGCCAGAAGAGGAAGAACGGAGGGCAGTGCCGATGGCTCTCCATGCCTCACACAGCTAACTGTTCAATGATTAAGAATGACTGACTTCACTTGAGAAATGGAGAAGCTGGGTTCAGCGCTCCTCTGCTTGAAGGCTACAAACTCATGCCCTGTTTTTCCTAAAGACTCACTCCAACCACCGGCCACTAAAGCTGCAGCTGTTCACCTGTCCAATGCAGTAAGTCTTTCTAGAAGCTCCTACAAGATGCAGAAAACTCACTTTGATGGGAAAGTTAAGTAGCAGGTTGAGGACCTGCTAGCACAGCAACTGAGGAGATGGTCCTCTGGCTTCCCGACTCTCTTTTATGGCATGTTCCTTCAGTTTACATTAAATGGCCATGGATGAAGTATTAACATTGGTTCACCACCTGATTCACTAAACTGGGAGAGAAATCTCTTTCTGCAGCCAAGTTAAGTCTTTTATTTTTTCTGGCCAGTTTGAACAATTTCATTAAAAGCATTACAGATCTCAGCCAGTCCCAGACTCCTATGTTGTGGTGGCTGGGCCACTCTCTCCAAAAGCGGGAAATGCACATCTGACCCTTCTTTGGCAAGAGGAGAGAGCATTTAATTTGTGAATCTGGAGAGATCTTGGAGGAAGATAAGTGCTACACTGTTCATTTCTACTGTGACAGCAGTACTTCTGAGTCCACTTTATTTTAAGTTAAGGATCTCATGCAATTGGGAAGTTTCAGCACAATCAGGGTAGACAGAAGCTAAGAAGAGGTTCTTGGGATCACAAGATTTCATTTAGGCACTCAGGCTCTGTCACTGTTCACTTTAAACACTTGCAGATCTGAGACTAAGTGCAGCTCCAATTAAAGAGAACAAGATATTCCCTGTGAAAATAAATGGATGTGGTTGGAATAAAACTCCCAGACAGGAAACAGGCTGGAAATCCATGTAAACTCAAGAGTGTGAACATGGTATTTAGTAATCCTTTGGAAGTTGTATCTTTGTGTCCTAAAAAATACATGTTCACTACAACTTTAGTATGTGCTCAAAGCCATTAAAATGTTTAAGGAGTGGCAACAGTTAATTTTTGTTAAGTATTGCTGTCAAATCACACGCATATATGCAGAACTCGTCACATGGTTCTTTCAGTAGAGTTAAACAACGTACTCAGCCAAGACAACATAAGATAGCAGCACTGTCGTATGAGCTAAGTACTATTATATCATCAGGATAGTCTCTCAAATCAATACTCTAAAGAGACTTAGTAAATTCTGAGCAATTTTGACTATAAAATTAACCCTTTTTTGATTTCAACCTGCATAACCAAAAAGCACATATCATGTAATATCTAGATACAGACAAAGTAATTGAAGTAAAGTTTGAACAGGTGACCATGGGGTAGGAATTCCTCAATTTATAATGCCATTGCTGGTCAGCTTCTCTCAGATCTTGAAGGTCTTGTCAACTCTAGCATTAAGTATCCCAACTGTCAAAAAAAAGTTAGTATCTCTTTAGTGGGACTTCCAAGAGAATCAGCTTGTTAATGGTTTTTTACAGTGCTTTCAAAATACAGAGTACTGCATAAGCACATGGAATTGCTAAAAGAACAGACAGTGGATGTGGTATTTCTCTTTGGTGAAATGGTTGTCTCAACAGCCATGACTTCCCTCATTGAGAGATTGTATTTTCTTTGACTCACTGCTAGTATGCTATTAATTTCTCTAATAGATGACAAGGATTTGTTCAGAATGGAGGTGAATCTCTGTGGTGCCATATTCTGCAGCATCCTCTGGAGTTCTCTCATCAATCACCTGTTATGAAAAAAGGCAGAGATGGTGCAAGGCATGGAATACTACTTACTGGAAGACCTGGAAGTGATGTGAACATTCATTTGAGGAAAATTCAATGTTTGCTCATACTTAGTTTTCATACTTTAGGATTTATGGCTATTCTAAACAGATGAGGCTAACAGTGTTGGCCATTGTAGCTGATACGCTGTTCGGTGTGGTATTTGGATTTTGGTCAATGGAAGATTTTGCTTTATATGCGTGTCAAATACCCAAGATCTTAAGCAATGCTGATAAACCAGAAAAACTTTTATTGTAAATATTTAATGTCAATAATGCTGCAAAAAAAAAAAAGCCTCTTATGTTATAATGTATGCCATTTGCTTCCAATTAAGCCTGAAAAGAGAAGAGCAGGGCAGAAGACAAAAAGACCAACAAAAGTCAGAACTCTTTAGAGTTCTTCAAAAAGGTTCTGCTCAAGCAGCAGTTCAGAGTATAGTCTGGTTCTTATTTTATCCTGAGTTGGCTTATCCATCCACCATAAGGACTTCTTTAATTCCTGTAAAACAACTGTGTGTTCAGGAGAGTGTCTATTCTGAAAATGTTTCTATTCATAAAAACGGTCTTGCTGAATTCTAGCTCTCCAGTATGTTTGCAACTCAATGTGAGATTTACTGGCTGACAGATAAAAGATGTCTTTTTCAAGCACCAGTCCTGAACACTCAGTAAGGGATCACAAAATCAATCTGGTTACCTAGTGGCTCATCCAGCAACAATAGGAATAGACAATTTGTTCACTGTCAACACGTGGACAACTCCATTGCCTTCACTGCCTTCCATGGGTCCGTACAATCTTGTGGAGGAGCCACGTTCAGGCGCCGGCTCCTGATGCATGAAACAAAGGAAGTTTCATACCACTGTTCTCTGAAGCTGCCGCTCATACAGTGTGGAGCAGGGGTCGGCAACCTTCCAACGGTGATGTGCCAGATTGTAATTTTCTTTCCCAAATTAGAGTTTAAGAATGCTGGCAGGAACTTTGCAGGAGCCAACAGACGCTGCCTCTCAAAGAGGCAACACGCTGCCAATCAGCTGATTGGCAGTATCTTGCCTCTGTGTGAGGCAGGGGCTCTAGGCTCCAGGGGAATTAAGATCTCGGTAAGAGTCAGTGCCTCTCAGAGATGCCTCCTGCACCAGCCTTCCTATGTGGCATTCTAAATCTGCCCTGTGGTATTGATGTCACAAGTGGCCAGCTCCTATCTTCCACCCTAAAAATCTGTCCAGAATTCAAAGCCATATCCCAACTTGGATGCCGATTCTAGCAGGGAGGCAAAGGACCAAAAGAAAACAGCATTTAAAACTCCCCGAAGCTTGCAAAGTCATGGGAAATAATCAAACCTTCCTCAGTCATGCAAGGTTATTTCTAACTCGGACGTTCGGTTCAGGGGCACTAGGGCAATTCCCGTGTCCAAACACCCAGTTTAGAGAAAAATTCACACGAAATAGTAACATATATTCTTGTGCTTGCTTCAAATTCACAAAGCTCTTTCAGGACTTGACAAACATATTAATTTAGTCAGAGAGTAAATAAACATGAATGCAACACACTGGCTAGCGTAGAATAAATAACTGCAAGTAACCCTATACATTTTAGGATGAAAAATACTTGAGAAAAAAACCCAATGATTTTCCAAGTTTTTTATCTGAGCTGAACTGAGAGACAGAGACTACCATCTTTACTTTTTTCTTTCCACAACTGTAAATGGGGACAAAAGTTTTCCCAACTCTTTCAGCTTTTGAACAAGTAGCTGTCACGTTTTGAAGACATGCAAATTGCATGTGTTGCCAGCGGCAGTGCTGTCAGCCGCAGTGAAGGGATGTGAGTGTATAACCACTTACTCCTCAATTCTAGTCTTTCCAGCCAAACTGAGCAGTGATGCAGTTGATAGAGCTGCCACCATGTCCTCTTAGGGGCATTTAAGAGCAGCACTGGCTACTTCTCATCTTCCTATTTCCTTTTCCATGCAGGCTGTAGTTCACAGTCTTCCTCTAAAAATAGCAGTGGCTCTAACTTCTGTGTCACTGGCAGTACCCCGCTGGCTTTTTTTCAGTAAATAGTCTAATTCTGCTGAGTTGGTAGCAGCTGAGATTGTTTGTGAGATATTGTCCTAGCATTAAACACACTGTCACCTGGCAGGATGATTGACTAGAGTCTGAATCTTGGCAGAATAGTGTTTTACAGTTAGTTTGACATTTCTTTATTAAGTTCAGGTTAGATTCACTTAAGGAATGCACTTGCCAGCTATACCATGTTTTTGGCTTTATATCCATCATGATGATTAATGGTCTATTTACAAAGATATTCATAATGAAATACTTACCTTCTTTTCCCAGTCCAGTATAAAACACACCTATCATTGTGTTCTGCTGAAGCAAGCCAAATTCCACTAGAAACATTTTCAGACATCAGCACAGGATCTTCGCATACTCTGCACAAGTGCAAAACCTTCTAAACATGAGTGCCCATTTTTAGGGTTTTACACTGTGATTGTTCAAAAACCCGATGCACTATACGAAACCCACTCTTCATTTCTTTCCTTTTCTTCCCTCTTTCCTTTGCCTCTATATTCCCCTAATTCAGTGAGGTATCTAGGAATACATGAAATTTTGTGCATTTGCCCATGCAAATATCAGGACAGAACTATTACAACGGTATTGCCTAGGAACTCCAGCCACCTATGCAATTATTACAACAGAACCATTATAATGGTAGCACCTAGGAACCTCAGCCACTAGTGGATGGTAGTTGCTACATAAACAAAAAGGAAATCATAGTTCATGCCCCAGGCATTTTTCAAGTTATGAAACAAGAGGCAGCAGTTAGACTGAAGTGGAAGCAATGAAATACATTTGCTCAAGATTATTATGCAGTGGTCTCACAGAGACCTATCAAGCTTTTTTAGATATTAAGACAAACTATCAGTCCAGCCACAGTTTCAACAACTTCATACATCTCATTGTCGAGCTTTGCAGACTACAATTGTTTTTGTGGTTTATTGCTTCACAATGGCTCAACTGTACCATTTCACCTCCTGCAGTAATGGACTTCCATCCAGGACTGTCACCGCTACTTTGGAAGCTGAGGGTACAGACTGAAAGACACAGCTGTGGTATGAAGAAGTTATGAAGTGAAGAAGTTATTAATCCCCACAAGCATATAAATCACCATGCCCAAATGTGGCACAGTTTCTCTACTACATTTTACTTCCTCTCTGAAATATGAATTTCTCTTGGTCAAGCTCCCTTAGGAGAGCCATAGATTTTTTTTTTGTGAGTACTTAGGGACAGATTCTCAAAAATACCTTAAAATGTAACTAGAAGATCACCCTGAAGTATTTAAAACTGCTTTCAGAAGTAGCGCTTAAGCACCTTTTAGAAGCCCAGCTGACACTCTGATGAACTTCCCAGTGCCTTAATACCTTAGACACTGACCTATCATGCTAAAAAATTTGCTCAAAGTTTCCTCCTCTTTCCCATACACAGCTCAGTGCTCTGTGACAATAACAAACCCCTTTTTCCTGGGTTAAATCTGGTAGCAGCCAAGTTTTCCCTCTAAGTATTTAATCAATCTTATTGCCAAAGTATTCTTCTTGAAATCTTGATAAAGAGCCACTTAGCTCTCAGAAGTAAAATTTATGGGAAAGAAAGCTTGGATGGGATTTGTCTCACCTAACATTACATATCGTCAGCACAGACTTTAATATCTGAGCTAGGCTCCATTCGCTGTTAGCAGAGAGAAGTGGGCTTTCACAGGACAGAATTAATTTCACCCATTCTGAAAAAAACACTAAAGGATTTGGTGAGTTGCATCTCAGAAGTGCCTGCATCTCTGCTTTGACCAGAAAGTAAGAACAGATAACTAACTTCAGCACAGTATCTGCTTTGAAGACATCTGAAGTTAGGTGAGACCGATTGCACCGCTGCGTCTGGAGGTTAAAACAGGATGTTGATACTCCAGTTTTATGAATTCCTTCCTTTCTGTCACTGATTCCAAACATAACCACCAGCAAATCATCTAACTTCTCAATGTTTCAGTTTATGTGTCTATAAAAAAAAAGCATATTACAGTGCTATTACATTCTGGATACGCCACAGAGTCACAGCAAAGCAACAGTAGCTCTTGAAAGTGTGTTGAGAACCTCAGAGGGAATATATTAAATATGGGCAAGCCATATTAAGGAGGCTGCTAAAGGATGGGGAAAACAACTGACAAGACTTGGAGCAAGGAATAAAAGAGATTAAATTCCACTCGCAGTGCATAAACGTTGTGAATAGTGTATCTTACAAACGTTTAGCATGTTGCACGTGCTCAAGAGATCTAGTATTTCAAGGTGGATTTTCTCCCCACCACGAGAAGAAGCAAAGAACTTGGTTATAATATCTTCTAGAGTTACGAAGCGCATGTAAGCCAGGAGAGTTTAGTGTGCCGCTAAGCCTTGCAACAGTGTAAATGAAGCTCTTGTTGCAGGGTGCTAATCTTCTCAGAATTCTTATTAAAAATGGATGATTGCATGTACTCCAAACATCCAGGGCATCGGTGTTTGATTTACTAAGCCCATGAGCGTTGCTCCCAGTGTATTTTTGCAAGCTTTTTTCTTAAAAAAAAATGAAAGGGGAAAAAAAATGAGGGTTAAGATGGCTATTTGCATGGATTATTTTTTTTCTCCCATTTTCCCAACTAAGAAAGTCTAAAGGAGAAACATTTTTAACTTGTTAGCCAGGACAACACAGTAAATGTTGTTCCTGGTCTCAGCACTCTCCCAGTCTTTGTCTGTAAGCAAATGGTTAATGCTCCACACACAGCCAGAGGTGCTGTAAAGGAGGGAGGAACTGAACACCCGAGGTGATTATAGCTGAAAACATG